>NW_006409123.1:238801-249050 GCF_000296735.1 Chrysochloris asiatica
ACTAAGACAAATATTTGACTAACCAACATTAGATATAAACAATACCAATTGTTCTAACTGCTATATAAATTCAACAAAAAGACACACTAAGGTGTGACAATTGTTCATAATTGAACACTGCCTACAAATAATAATACAATATCTTATTTACACAACATCTGAATCACATAAGGTCCTATTTTACAGAATGTATTGTGAATGTTTACTGCCACATGACTGTATATAAAACTCCAAACTCACCACCAATGAATAGATCCTACCTCCTAGAAGCACTATATAGTTTTTCAGAGACTTAAATATATAAGGGAGCAAACAGCCTCATTTTTCTTATATGGAGTGGCTGGTGTTTGAACCAAAGATCTTGCAGTTAGCTGTTCAATGTCTTACTACACAGACACATAATATATACACACTCCTCTCTTATCAACATGGCTAGATTCCAAAGATCAGGTCATTATGCAAAATTTGACATTATGTGAAATTGGAGGATCACCACACAAGTTCACAAAATGGAGGATGACTATGGCACTGTGAGTTAATGTACTGGACTGCAAGGTCAATTTGAACCACAACATCTGAGGCTCAAGCTCACCAACTGCTCCTTGGAAACCTTATTTTGCTACAGTTCGGAATGGACTCGATGTCACATAACAGCAACAACATATCATTACATGCCTTCCAATTTATACCATACATGCCAAATTATATCATTACATAACTGCCAAATTACACTGAGAATTATGGGCCAGACAGCTTGACACATGGCCCTAACCATTACAGTCAACATAACTTTCACCTCAAACATCAGTATTCATTCATTACTGCCCCATGTACTATATTAATTTAAAAAATGGTTGTAGATTAGCTTTTTTTTTTTTTATTATTGCCATAAATGTGAAATGTCATGTAACATGATAGTTAATAATGAAAGATTGTTGTTATTGTTGTTAAATGCCATCTAGTCATGTATATGAACATACATTGGTGAGTCAAAAAGTATCTTCATGACTGTATGTTCCAAGGCTGATGATCACATTGAGCACACATTTAAATGATTCTATTAAACAGACAAGTGACAAAAGATTATGTGGAAAATAATTTCCAAATTAGCCATGGCCATACTTATGAAATAATCCTCCACAAACTTGGATTTCTAAAATAATATGTGAGATGAGTACTGAAACAACTCAAATAAGAGCATTAACAGAAGTTTTTGGACATCTGCAAACATAATTGGACTGATACTCAAAGGAAGTTTCAAGTTTCTTTAAAAAAATTATTACTGGTGATGAGAGATGAATTCATCACTACTAGCCTGAGATTAATTGACAGAGTATGGTATGGAAACATCCTCAATCGCTGACCAAGAAAAAGTTCAAAAGTCAACCATCAGCTGAGAAACAGATGCTTATAGATTTCTGGAATTCTCAAGGGCCAGCATTGGAATATTATCAGAAAAAAGCTTCAACAATCAGTAGTGTTTGTTACAGTGAGATGCTCATTTAAGAGCTGAAGCCTAAACTTCCAATTAAATGCAGAGGACTATTAGGCAAGGGCATTGTGATCTTGCATGACAATGTATGTCCACACACCTCTGCCCACACTGTTGACACTCTGAAAATACTTCCTTTTGTGATGTTAAAGCATCCTCCCTATCATGTTAATAGTGCTCCATGAGACTTTCATCTGTTTGATCACCTGAAAGTATCCCTTTGAAGTCAAAAATTCACCACAGATTAAGAAAAGAAGACAGCTATGTAGTCATATTAGCCTAAAATCCTTTTTATAAGGGAATACAAACGCTTGTTGACAGATGGACAAAATGTATTGAAAAAGAAGGAGATTATGTCATAAAATGAAGTATTTGTCTTTTCTAAAAGTTGATTAAAATAAATTCTACAGCTAGAGTATGGATAATTTTGAGTCACCCTCATATATATTCTTGAGATGGAAACCAAAGTACAAAATTGTCAAAGGGTTTCCTCTAGATGCTCAGTTTTAGATATTTCCAACTTGCAGCTTCATTTATGCTTCACACTTATCCAACCTGCTCTGTGCAAGGTGAAGTCCACTCACACTTCGGTTTATAATTAGCCTCAAGAGAGTCACTGCCGAGGAGGAGAAGAGGTAAATAAAATCAAGATAATTATTTCTCCCTTTCTCCTGATATGGTACTACATATTGACTCTCTGGCTCTACTGAAAATCAGTCATAACTCTAGTTAAAGTATTGCTCTAACCAAGATTCTCAGGAAATGAGTGTTTGAGGCAATACATTAATAGAGGCATCCAATTCTGCTTAAAGGGGACTAAATGAAGTCAGCAGGAGGAAAAAATGAAAGCATGTATTACCAAACAGGAAATAGATTTCTCCATCTTCTTTGAGCAAGACTGTGTGGACCACTTAGTCAATGGAGGAGATGGAAAAGGAATTTATCTCTTGATCCATGGTTTCTTATATTTCAAGTGTTTCAGTTCAGTTTATAAGAATAAAGTTTCCAAATTTATAGATTGTATAATCTGGTCATTTGGGAGCAACTTTGCATCATACAGTTTAATTTCCATCTGAAAACTGTGGGGTAAGCCAGACTCAGTGACAGGGTTAAAGCCTAATTTGTCACTATGCAGTTGGCTACTTGTTCTTCATTGTTGTTGTTAGCCATTGACTCTATTCTGACTCATAAGGATAATATAGGATATGGAATCGCTGTTCTACAAAGTTTCCTGGTCTATAATATTTATGGGACCAAGTTGTCTGATATTTTCTCCTGAAGGGTGACTAGTAGGTTTGAATCTTTTAATTATTAGTTAAGCACTTAACCATTGTATAGCTAGCACACCTTGTTTTATCCTAACAAACAAGCAAAAATCCCATTTATGTTATGTCAGTTCAGACTCATAAGTGTCCAAGTGGAGTTATATAAGAGTAAAAATATTTAAGATGATTAGTAGAAAGTGTCTAATTAAAATTTATCCCTATGTAGCTATTGTTAAGTTGTTGGGTGCCTTTAAGTGGCTTCTAGCTCACAGCAATTTGATGAATACTAGAAGGAAACATTGTCAATTCCTGCATCATTCTCATAACCTTTGCTATTTTTGAACTTGTTGTTACAGCCATCGTATCAATCCATCTCACAGAAGGTCCTCTTCTTTTAAACTGTCCTTCTACTTTACCAAGTATAGTGCCCTTCTCCAAGGACAGGTCCCTCCTGAAAAGTTTCCAAAGTATAGAAACATGGCCTCACTATCTTAGTTTCTAAGAAACATTCTGTATGTACTTCTTTCAATATAGTTTTGTTCACTCTTCCTGGTATATTCAACATTCATCACCAACACCATAATTCAGAAACATCAATTCTATGGTCTCTTTCATTTATTTTCCTGTTTTCACATGGATATATGGTGATTATAAATACCTTAGTTTGGGTTAGGCCCTCATTATGCTCATGGTGATACCTTTACTTTTTAAGGCATTACAGAGGTCATTTGCAGCAGATTTTCCAAATGCAATACGTTGTTTGGTTTATTGATAGTTGTTTCAATGGAAGTTAATTACAGATCCAAGTAGAACAAAATCCTTGACATTATCAACATTTTCTTTGTTTAAAATAATGCTGCTTGTTTGCCCAGTTGTGTAGATTTTTATTTTCTGATTGTTAAGGTGCAATCTATAATGAAGACTCTAGTTTATCTTCTTCAGTAATTTCTTTTAGTCTTCTTTCCTTCCAACAAGCAACATGTGTCATCTGTAGATCATAAGTTGTTATAAGTCTTTCTCAAAATCTGATGTCATGTTCTTTTTCAAACAGCACAGCTTTTCAAATTATTTTGTAAGCATAAAGATTGAATAAGAATGATGAAAAATGCAAATCTGACTTACATCTTTTCTGCTCGAGTCAGCTCATGCAACCAGAGTCAGAAGGAAACAACGCAGCTTTAGAAACAAAACAGACACAAGGCTTGGTTTAAGAGACACAACAGGACTCATGATGTCTAGGATGAAGAGCCCGGAGATAAAGCATGTCTCCGTATTTATTAGCCTCTGCATTCCACGAAACCTCTCAAGAAAGCATAGATCAAAAAGACATCGAAGACTATTTAATTCTTTAGGCCAGGAACATTTCCTGGTATACATCCTCAAAAACAGACCAATCATTTAGCTTTTCATTAACCTGAGAACGCTACACTGAGTCTGAGTGATCACATCTAGGAATCGTGTTCTACATCAATGTGACCATATATTACGCTTGTCATGAGTCACTAGCAATGTGCCACTTCCTCATGCTATTGTCCAGATGTGACTCCTTTCATCATGGCTAGTTCTCAGGTGATCTCCAAAACTTATCTGATTTTCAACCCTGCAGTATTCCCTTATTTCATCCAAAACACTGCTCATTGTTCTATGTGCAAGTTCTGAATAGCACAATTATGGATCAAAGCACAATTAAGGGTTCTGCAATTTCCATTCTTCACAATGTTATTAATACTTTACTGTTATCCACATAGTTGAAATTTTCCATAGTTATCAAAACACAGGTTGTCACCTTCCTAATATTCTCTACTTTCAGACAAGATTTACCTGACTTCAGTTATTATATTTTTTGTCTTTATTCTTCGTCTGCATCTGGCTTAAATTTTTGATAGTTTTCTGTCAATATACTGCTGCAGCCATATTTGAAATATTTTTAGCAAGTGAGTTTAACACTATTGTTAAATAATTTCTGCATTCCTGTTGGTTGACTATTCATTTGAATGTGCATAAACATGGATCTCTTCCTGTCATATTATCAGGTAGTCGTCTTTCAAATGTCTTTGCATAGACAACTGAGCATCCATTTATTGCATATGTTTTTTTTAAAGATCTCATGTGGTATTCTCTCAGTTACTGTAATCTGTTTTTTTGTCATTGCCTTTAGTGCAGCTTGAACGTGTTCCTTCAGAATCATCAGATTTTGACCATTTACTATCTCCTTAAGTGGTTGAACATCGATGAATTATTTTAGATACTATGACTCTTTATTCTCATTTTCTTCCATATTGAAATTTGAGGATTAGATACGTTTTAGGATTTATTATTATTATTATTTGTTGTAGATTTAGAAATATAAAGCATGCTCTTCCCTTTTAGTTTTCTAATACCAGGTGTTTGTACATTTCATTATAAAACATTTTCTCTAACTGACCTTCAAAATCTTGTGTTCATCTCTTCTTTAGCTTGTTTTAGCTCATGTACATGCAACAACAAGTTTCAGAGTCTCTGCTGACATTCTTCTTTATTTTTTGTTATTTTCTGTTGTTAATAATTTGTTATTTATATTATGTCCTTGATGTCATCCCACAAATAATCACATCTTTGGCCATTAGAGTTCAATGCGTGAAACACATTCTTGAAATGATCTCTAAAATCAGGTAAGATATATTTAAGATTATATTTTCGTTAACTTAGTTTAATTTTCTTTAGCTTCAACTTGAACTTGCATATGAGTAATTGATGGGCAGTTCCACAGTCACCGTTGTCCTCTTCTGACTGATGATAATGAGTTTTGCCATTATCTCTTTCCACCAATGTAGTCAAGTTGATTACTATGGGTTTCATGCAGTGAAGTCCAAGGAGAGAGTCACCATTTATATTGTTACAAAAAAGCAACTCTGATGAATAATTAATTTGTATTGCAAAATTTTACCATGTATTCTCTAGTCCTGTTTCTATCAATGCTGTATTTTCCATATGATCTGTCTTCTTTCCTTTTTTCCCCCCTCAGGCTTCACATTCTATTGATTATTAATTATCAATGCAACCTGATAACATTTTTTTAATCCATTTCAGATTACAGAAAGTGGTAAAACTTATCAATGCCTGAATCTTTGGTGTTAGTGGTTGATGGTGTAAATTTGTAGTTGTATATACTTGTTAATCTTGTAGGCATGTGAATAGTATTCTATCATTGATAAAACTATTCTTTAAAACAGATCTTACAATGCTCTTTTTGCGCAATTTGATTATATTTCTCTTAATTTTGTCATTTCTGGAATGGTGGTGGTGTTATATCATGGAGTCGGTTCCAACTCATAGCGGCCCTGCATAGCATTTCCAAATCTTTATGGGAGCAGAAAGCCTCATCTTCCTCCCACTGGTAGTTTCAAACTGCTGACCTTGAGTTTAGCAGCCTAACTTTTAACCCCTATGCTACCAAAGCTCCTTCACTGCTGGAACGTTGCTATTATTGTTTCTTGCCACCTAATCAGTTCCAACTCATAGCAATCCTTTGTAGGGTCCAAGGAGCCACTGGTGGGTTTGAACTGCCCATCTTGTGGTTCCCAGTCCTGTTCTTATCCTACAGCACCATCATATTTCATAATGGTCAATGTCAGTTTGCTTCTGCTCCTTAATTACTCAAATATCAATCTTTCAGTGATATCTATACAATTGCATACCCTTAAATTAAGCACTGCAGATTGTAGTCTCAATATGATTTCCATATTTTGGTAAGTTTATCATCCTTTATTAGTTTCCTTACTATTTGTCAATTGTTGCTGTTGTTAAGTGCCGTCAAGTCGGTTCCAAATCATGGTGGCCATGTATAGGTTCTGAGGAGGATCTGGTGGGTTTAAACCACCAGTCTTGCATTTAGCAGTTCAGTGTTACCTACAGTGCTACACCAGAACTTCACTTGTCAATTTATAAATAATAATTCTATGATTATATTCTCAATTAATGTGGTTGAGTATTGTTTTAAGCTGGGTTCTCTGGAGAAGAAAAACTAGAGAATCTTTATATAAAGAGAAGTTTATATCAAAGAAATGGCTCACAATTGTGGAGGTAAGAGAGTCTCAATTCTAGGTCACATGAACCAAGATCAACAGGAATGTTTGGCGGCAGGCACACAAATAGGCAGGTAGGTGCAGCAAGTAGGTTGGCAGATAATAAAGCAGGCAATTGGCTCAAGTCCAATGAATTGAAAGTTGGAGCACAAGCCAGATGCAAGGTCCAGACCCAGCAGAAAATGAGTAAGCTTTGTCTGAGTGTCCATTATATTAAAAGCAGGCCACAACTCCAAGGAAATACCTTTTCAATTGATTGGCGATTCTTAGCCAATCATCATAAATTTAATTATGCCTGCTCATTGCCTGTCATCACAGAAGTAACTACACTATTCATAGTCAATCATCATAGTTAACTACACTGCATTAGATCTCAGCATAGGGATAGTGACATCCAAACTGCCAAATCACTGGGAACCCTGGCCCAGTCAAACTGACACAAAACCTTAACTGTGATAAGCATGACTTTTTTTCTTTTCTTTTTTCTTTAAAAGCCTCTGTACGTATCAACTACATACATCATGGAATGGTTTTTCAAACAATTTTAAACTAATGTATTTTCTTTAGCACTTCTAATCTTGCCCTTTAAGCTATTTAAGGAAAAAAAAAAAAAAAAACAAAAAAACTCAGAATGTCCTAATTCAACCTTTCAAACACTTAAATGGCTTTTTTTGCAAATATATTTTTCCTTTATGATGCCGTTTAGTTAACTTAACTTGATATCCAAGAATTACAATAGATTCTTCCATTTTGCTGCTTTTCAGCATCTGTTAATCACATATTCTGATAACTTTATTTCCTATAAATTCAAAACTTCATTTCCTGCTTCTTATCTATACTATAGCTGCTTTTTTTTCAAGCACAATCATCTCTCACTTAGATTATAGCAATAGTCTGACTTATTTTTAGATGTTAAATGTTGTTGCCTTTTATAGCCTACTTTTATACTGCTTATTAAATTATCCATGTAGTTGATGAATCCAGAAAATTCTACAGGTTTGTGCTCTACTGGCTCAAAAATTAAGTTCATATTGCTATATGTGATATAGAACACTCTGAGTCAAATTGTCCAACTATCTCCATTGCCAGAGTGTATATTTCTTTTGTTGGTGTTATTATTACTGTTCAGTGCTGAGTCAAGAACTAAGTCAAGTGCTGTTTGTCAGAACTAAATTACTATCTACATCTCCAAATTAACAAAATCTATTTTCATATTTCATCAGATTGACCAATTGATGGAACAAAAAGACAGAGTTAAGTTTTCCAAAGAAATTTACCAAGGGTACAACTGGAAATGCGTACATGTGTCAGTAAACTAAAATACATGGTCATAAATTAGAATGTTGCTGAACTTTGTAAAGGGGACAACTAATCCTTATATTCAACTACACCATTGAGAATCGAACTCTACTGCCAGAGACTTTAAATTTTCAAAACAAACATGAAAACCAAGAATTTTGAATAAAAAGCTTACGGCTTTTTAAATGTCATTTTTTTTAAAAATGGTGATTGAAGGTTGTTCATATTATGTGGAGGCAAAGAAAGTGTATCTACTGTCCCAAATCAGTGCACAAGACACCAGAGACACCAGGTTTTTACTGTTTTTTATTTTTTATTTTTAGGTTTATCGTATCATTCAGAGTGAGATAGCTACAAGTTAAATTAAGCCTATGATAATATGCACTTTCTAACAACTTCTACTTGCCCTTTAAGCTAGTTCTGTCTTGCCAAGGAAGCGAAACAGGAACAGACCATTCAAACTTTACAATTTGGCAGATTTGGCACAGTACACAGAATGAGAAAAATTACTGTACTAAGACCTGGAATAAAAGTCCTGATGTAGCACTGTAGGAAAATGAACTAGACCCCAAGGTCAGTTTGAACAGCAAGGTCTGTGGTTCAAACTCACCAGCCCTCAGACAGCATATGTAGGGTCACTATGAGTTGGAACTGACTCAAGGGTACTGAAAAACAAGCCTGGAAATAGAAGACTCTAACAAATTTTAGTGAGTCCTTTCAGGAATCTGATGTGTGAGATTCAATTATTTACAAGACTATAGGAATCCTGGTTTGATGCTCTATGATGAGTTCTGGGATGAAAGGTTGATTTGAACTGCAAAGTAGGAGGTTCACACTCACCAGCTCCTCGGAACCGTATTCAAGGCAGCTATGAGTCAGAGGACAGCTATGAGTCCAAACCAACTCAATGCACTTAACAACAACAAATAGAACAGTAGCACTCATTCCAAGTGGCATGATAGACAGCAAACTTTAAACAAAACACAATCATGTTTGAGCAGAGCACTACCATCTCTGAGTTGGGTAGCACTGCTTTGGACTCTACTCAAAATCAAAGAGGAAGACATTTGGTTGTTATGCAAAACATATTTTGTCTTTTTGTAAGTGGGAGATTAAGTTTCTTGCAAGGCTACAACCCGTAATTTTTTTCTGTTCCAGCTATCTTTCAGGCTCATCATGACCTTAAACATTTGCATCAGTCTAGTGATGATTCCTAGGCCATGATTTAACTGGATGAAACTGGTTAAAACCTGGGGAAAAAATTAAAGACACAGGAAAGAATCTCATTGGTGACCCATGAATTACTTATATATCTTTTTAGGGTGGGAAAGATTTTATAAGCTCTCCCCATGAAGCTCTTCATTTCAAAAATGAGTTAAATATAAATCTACATGGATATTGTAAGATTAAGATCAAATGTGTATAATCAGCTAGTGATTTACTATCTTTATTATGAATGATTTTTTGCATTAAGGCTACCATCTTTCATATAATGAAAGTAGAAACATATGATGCTAACTTAATGATAAGAATTAGTATTTAATTTTAGTAAACACTGCTTTTTAAATTGAGAAACACATTAAAGAAATGGTGTCTGTTTATATAAAAACATGAACATAATATACCCACTGAAGTGTGTGGCACTTGTGGGCTAATGTGTCAGACTGCAAAGTCGTTTGAACTGCCAGGTCGGTGGTTCAAGCTCATCAGATACTCTTTGGAAACCCTATACAGGGTCGCTATGGGTTGGAATCAACTTGACGGCACTTAACAGAAACAACAAGGTAAACAAGATATTTTAAAGTAATTTTACAAATATTCATTTCATAGTAAAAGTTGAAGAAGAGATATTTTTTAAAATACTTATAGAACAGACATTTTGTTTAATTTTTAACAGTATTTATTATAATTTGAAATTGCTTCTAACACAGGAATTTATGAATTATCACTGTTATAAAAATTTATTGTTTTAGTATGATTTATGAATTAGTAAAAGATTAAGACTTTCAATTGTGTGGATCATGACAAGTTATGGACAATATTCAGCAGAATGAGTATTCTTGAATACTTAATTGTGCTCATGAGGAATCTGCACATAGACCAAGAGGCAGTTGTTCGAACAGAACATG
>NW_006409123.1:249892-251543 GCF_000296735.1 Chrysochloris asiatica
GGCAGTGTTTCATTCTTCTGTGCATTAGGTCACTATCAGTCAGTGCTGACTCGATAGCACCTAACAACAACAACAAAAGGCTATTAAATTACCTTTAGTTTTCTTTCTGTACAAGTTTTTGTTCTATATTTTTTTTTTTGTTTGTTTCTGTGACTTATTGTCAATCACAAGCTAAAATAGTAGACATTTTTTTAAATAGTTTTTTTTAATTTAAAGAGAATCATTTAAGGATGAGATCTTTGCATTGATAAATTTGATGACTGATAAAATAAGATAAACAAAAATAAAGTGTCCCGAGTTGTTGTTAAGTGCTGTCTAGTCAGTTTCAACTCACAAAGACCCTGTACAGGGTTTCTGAGGAACAGCTGCTGGGTTTGAACTGCCAACCTGTGATTCACAGTCCAGTGTTGATCCTACAGCACCACACTAGATGTCTAATTTTGAGAATAAGTATATATAATTTATGATCATCATCCCATGTTGTTAAGTGCTGTCAAGTTGGTTCTGACTCTTAGTGACTGTATACGTTACTGAGGAGCAACTGGTGAATTTGAACTGCTGATCTTATGTTTTGTAGTCCATTGTAGATCCTTCGTTGCTACATCAGGAGTACCCATCATCCTATAAGATGTCTATTTTGGCAGTATGTAGATTAATTTCTGAGGATATTCAGGATAAGCTGCTTACACTATTCCAATTGATAGTTTTTTAAAATGTTTGAAAAAAGTGCTTGAATTTATATTTCAGTTATCTATTCATTTGTTGCATCATTTCTTTTTATTAGCAATGATACAGTTATTAATTTATTTTGTACTACGGCTATGAGTTAAGTATTCAGTTTTATTAACATTCAAAATTTCCAGAAGACTAATGCTTCTTTTAAAATGAACATGAGTTCCTTAACTTGAAATTCATGTTAAGAAGTATATTTTCTTTCTCCAAAACATGCTGTTTTTCATTTATTTTCCAAAACCTTAAAAAAGAAAGTGCAACTCATCTATCATGTTGTTTGGTAATTTAAATGTAATATTTTAGATATCCACTTATAAGATAAAATAGTTTTAGTTTATCTAATTAACTTTGTCTGTATGCTTCAGGAATCAGTGTTATTTTAGCTATGGAATCAAGTTTTACATGATGGGCTATACTTTTTGACTCTTCCTAGTAAGAGAAAAGAGCTTCTGTAGTTTGATTTTATTTACATTTTCACCAATTTTAAGTGGAATAAAAGCGTCTTCCTGTTGTCAAATTAGTAGAGAAGATTCCTTCCTAAGCATTCATAATTTAAAAAAATAATAATGATTATAGTAATAACATCCTTTCTGACAAGTAGGATCCACAGCTGTAGCAAGGGATTGCAGTGCAGATGATTGTTAACAAATGAATATGTACACACACACAAAGAGCTTCAAAAAGTTTATGAAAAGAAAAATAATTTTTCCATGAACTTTTGAAGCCTTCTCAGATATACATAAGACTTATATGGCGATGGTTATGTGCCATGGAGTTGGTTTTAACTCATAGTGACCCTGAACAGTGCTTCCAGGCTGTAAATCTTTAGGTGAGCAGGAAGCCTCATCTTTCTCCCATGTATCGCTGATAGTTTCAGACAGCCGACCTTGAGGATAGCAGCCTGATTGGTACCCAGTAT
>NW_006409123.1:281148-282463 GCF_000296735.1 Chrysochloris asiatica
TATGAGTTGGTCCTGACTCCCTAGCACCTAAGGACAACAACATAAACGAGCATGTCACCTTGTCAGAGTAAATAGAAATGAAATTGACTATATCTATGTGAGTAGTCCTGATGTGTAACTGTGGGTTAATGCTCTCGACTGCAAACTGGATTTGAACAGCGTAGTTGGCGGTTCAAGCTTACCAGCCTCTACTTGGAAACCTTATATGAGTCAGAACCGACTCAACAGCACTTAACAACAACAACAACAACAATTTGTTGGAAGAAATGGTGGAAAAGCTGCCTATCATCAGCCAAAGCAAGGCCAGGACAGATAGTGAAACAGATCATCAACTGCTCATATTTATGTTCAGGCTGAAACTAAAGAAAATTAAAGCAAGTGTCCAAGAACAAAAATATGGCATTGAACATATCCCACTTGAATTTAGAGACCACCTCAGCAACATATTTGATGCATTAGATACTAATGATTGAAAACAAGAAGATTTATGGGATTATATGATTAACATAATACCAGAGGAAAGCAAAAGGTCTGTAATAGCACAGGAAAGAAAGAAAATACCAAAATGGATATAAAAGAGTCTCTCAAATTTACTTTCTAGCATACAGATGTTAAAGTGAATGGAAGAAATTAGGAAGTAAAAGAGATCAAGAGAAAATTTCAAAGGCCATCTTGAGAAGTAAAAAGTCAAGTATTATAATGAAATGTGCAAAGATCAATAGTTAGAAAACCAAAATGGAAGAACAGACTCAGCATTTCTCAAGTTGAAAAAATTGAAGAAAAATGCAAGTCTGAGCTTCTAATATTGAAGGATTTTATGGGCAAAATGAGTCCTGGTTTGGCACTGTAGGAAGAAATTACTGAACTGGTAATCAAATTGTTGGTAGTTTAATATTACTAGAGACTAACATAGACCTTATACAGAGTTGCTATGAGTGGAAACAGATTCAAGGACACAAAACAACAAAAAATTGCACAAAATATACAATGATGTAGAAAACATCCAAAGAAGATGGAAATATACACAGTCATTATATCAAAAGTAAATGATGCATCTATAAGGTAATTTAATAATTTTGTGAAAAATGTGTTGCTACATCCAATATCAATGGAGAAAAGATTGAAGTTGTCAAGGACTTCATTCTTCTTGGATCCACTATCAACACTCGTGGAAGCAGTAGTAAAGAGATCAGACAACATATTGCATTGGACAAATCTGCTACACAGGCATTTTTTAAAGTATTGAAGAACAGAGATGTCTGATCCTGGGCCAACCTCACTATCGCTGCCACACTTGATGCCATCAATGATGCCA
>NW_006409123.1:283892-285238 GCF_000296735.1 Chrysochloris asiatica
GGCTCAAGCATGTCAACAATTGTGAAGTTGGCCCAGGACTGGCAGTGTTTCTCTCGGTTGTGCATAGGGTTGGTACCGACTTTATGACACCTAACAACAACAACAAAAACAATGATTGACAACCAGAAGATTTTTGTGGTCACATCAAGAACCTCGTAGAAACAAAAGGTCATTAAGTAGACAAGAAAGAAGGAAAATACCAAAATGGAATTTAGAAGAGACTGAATTTTTACTACAGTGTGGAGATGCTAAAGAAAATAGAAGAAATGAGGAGGTCAAAGAACTGAACAGAACATGTTAAAGGGTAACTTGCAAAGACAAAGAAAAGCAATGTAATGAAATGTACAAAGACCTGAGTAATAAAACCAATAGGGAAGAACATGTTCAACATTTCTCAAGCTGAAACAACTGAAAACAATTCAATCCTCAACTTGCAATATTGAAATATTCTATAGACAAAATACTGAAATATCCAGAAACCATCAAAAGAACTCATCAAAAGAAGATGGAATGAACACACAGTCATTTTTCCTAGACAAAAATGATCAGTGTTCATCCATTTCAAAAGTAGCACATGATTAAGAGCCAATAATATTGAATGAAGGAGTCCAAGGTGAAGGAAGAAGAATTTGGCAGAGTACAGGGTTCCAGGTATTGATGGAATACAAATTGAAGTCTTTGAACAAACTGATGTGACAATTGAGACACACACTCACCTATGCCAAGAAATTTGGAAGACAACTAAGACAACTATCTGGACAACTGATTGGAAGAGATCCATATTTGTACTCCTATGAGAAAGAGGTGATCCAATGGAGTGTGGCCATCATCAAACAATATCAATTTATTAAAACATTGATGAAGATAGTTAAAGAATGGCTGCAACAGGACATCAACATGAAACTGTCAGGGGTTCAAGCCAAATTCAGTCAAGGATGTTGAATGAGGGATATCACTGCTGAATCTTAGCTGAAAGTAGAGAAAACCAGAAAGTTTTTTCATCCGTGCTATATCAATTATGCAATATCTTTTCAATGTATGGGTCATGACTAGCTCTTGCCACCCTTGCTTCTGCTAAGCGTTCTTGCTATATATCTTCCTATACAAAGTTGCTATTCTTCTGGCAATTCTTGTTACCTTTAGTATTTGTCTCTCTTTCTTCAAAGATATTATTGGAGGTACCAATTTTTGGAGGACATTATGCTCAGTTAAGTGGAGGTTCAGCAAAAATGAGGAAGAGCTTCAATGAAATAGACTGGCAAAATGGCAGCAATAATTTTGTCAAGCATAAAGACAATTTTGAGAATGGTGCAGAACTGTAGAATGTTTTATTCCTTTATGCATAG
>NW_006409123.1:286688-294591 GCF_000296735.1 Chrysochloris asiatica
AGTATGAATCACAAGATCCAAGCCACTCCTTGGAAACTCTATACAGAGTCACTATGAGTCAGAAACCGACTCAACTACATTCAACAACTAGGGACCATATATTCTGTAGTGGCTGTAGGGCAGGAAAGAAGAAGTCTCCAAATGAAAGACAATTACAAATATTTTGTTTGCAGGTGTGTGTGTATGTGTATATATATGTGTGTGTGTTTGAGGTGAGGGAGAGGTAAAAGGGATAAAGGTCCAACTTCACAATCCTAGCTCTTGAAATTTGGAAGCTTAATTTGAAGCCACAATTAGAATCTTAGAAAATGTGTTTGCTCTTTATCAAGTGTCTGTGAAAGTCAGCTACCTATCATTATTCACCATTCAGCTCGTACATCCTGTACTTAATAGAAAATGTTCCTAGATTTTGAGAGGTTGTCAGCATGCCCTAGTTTTTAGTGATGTTGAAATATATGCTTCCTATGTATTTCTAGAACTAGGACTTTAAGAATAATTTTACTAGAATAAGCTTTATTTTATTGGTCTTTCTCGAATGATTTGCCTAGGACTGTTGTTGTTGTTAAGTGCCACTGAGCTAGTTCTGAATCATGGTGATCCTGTAAAGGGTTTCCAAGGAGTGACTAGTGAGTTATTCTCCTTTTATACATGATATATAATGATTTTCCCAGGACAGTTACATGCTCTTTAAATATGTATCTTTTATTATTTTGCTCAAGGATCAAATCCAGGATGATGGATTTCATACACTTAGTTGGGATGTTACTAGCTTTCTTTAACCCCAAACAGTTGTTCAAATTATGTGTTCAAAAAACAAAACAACAACAACAGCAACAAATATATACATATCCCGTAAAGATTTACACCCTCGGAAACCCTGTACAGGGTCGCTATGGGTCGGAACCGACTCGACAGCACTTAACAACAACAACAACAACAATTTGTTCTTCAGGAATGTTTTTATAATTTTGGTATCTCTTTAGATTTATTTCTATAATTTTATCTATAATCCCTTATCATTTTATTAATTTATTTTTATTTCTTTCCTTCTCTTTGTCCATTTTTTGAAGCATAGTATATTGAGTATATTTAATGATTTCTCCCTTCTTTTTAGTCCATTTTCTTAATGGATTTTACTATGGTAATTATTTTTAGAGTCCTGTTATCTCTTGTTTGGTTACCAATGGCTACCAAAACAAAAATAACACAAGTCACTCTCTTTACAAACAGGAATTTATTGTCTTGCACATTGGGAAGTTAGGAGTCAGAATTTAAAGTGCTGGTTGGATTACTTTGTCTATTTTTTTTTATGTTTTATTCTGAATTATATGATAGTTTACATGTTTACATGAGAGAACTTTAGGACTTTGTCTATTCTTGATGATTAATTCTTCTGTCTTTGACCTTCTGAGTGCTTAGCATTCCTTGACTTGTACATGGACCTTAACTGGACATCTTCTTTCTACTTGCAACTTTCTGTGTCTGTGGACTTTCTATAAGATACCTTTCAGAAGACATTAGATTTAGGACCCACCCAATTCTAATTTGACTTAATTGACCAAACATTAGAAAAAATATTTTTGCAAACAGGGTCCCATTCACATGTACTGAGATTAGGACACCAACATATTATTTTAAGGGAGAACAAGGAACTTGAAATTGATAGAATACAAATTGAAATCTTTCAAGAAAGTGAGACAGTATTGGAGGTATTCACTCATCTATGCCAAGAAATTTGGAAGACAATTATCTGGCAAATTGATTGGAAGAGATCCATATTTGTGCAAATTTCCAAAGAATGAGGAAATCATCCAACAATATCTTTGATATCCCATGTGACTAAAGATTTACTCAAAGTAATGTAAAAATGACTGTAACTGTACATTGACACAGAACATCCAGAGATTCAAGCCAGATTCAGAAGAGGACGTGGAATGGGAGATATCATTGTTGATGTCTAATGGATCTTGGCTGAAAACATAAAATATCAGGAAGATGTTTACCTGTGTTTTACTGACTACGCAAGACTTTCAAATATGTGGATCATGACAAACTATGGACAACATTGAGAAGTATGAGTATTCTGGAACACTTAATTGTGCTCATGAGGAGTCTGCAAGTAAACAAAAAGGCAGTTGTTTGAACAGAACATGGGAGCACTGACTGGTTAAAATGAGGAACAGTGTACAACAAAGTTGTATTCTTTCACCATATTTATTCAATATGTATGCTGAGCAAATAATCCGAGAAGCTGGGTTATATGAAGAAAACGTGGCATCAAGAGTTGGGAAAGACTCATTAACAACCCTGTGATATGAAGATGACACAACCTTGCTTGCTTAAAGTGAAGAGAACTCAAATAGTTGCCTTTGGTATGGATTGCATCTCAATGTAAAGAAAACAAAAATCCTCACTACTGAACCAATAAATAACATTCTTACCAACAAAAGATTGAAGTTGTCCAAGACTTCATGTTTCTCAGATAAACCATAAACACTCATGGAAGCAGCAGCCAAGAAATCAAATGATGTATTGCATTAAGCAAATATGTTGTAAAAGACCTTTTTAAAGTATTGTCGGTCAAAGACATCAGCTTGAGAACTAAGGTGCCCCTAACCCAAGCCATAATATTTTCAATAACCTCATATGTATGTGAAAATTGGACAATGAATAAGGAATATCATAGAAGAATAAATATATTTGAGTTATGATGCTGGAAGAGATTATTGAAGTACCATGGGCTGCCAAAAGAACCAACAGATCTATGTTGTAAGAAGTGAAGCCAGAGTGCTCCTTGGAGGCCAGTATGACCAGACTTCGTCTCTCATACTTTGGGCATATTGTCTGGAGGGACCAGTCACAGGAGAAAGATATAATGCTTTTTTCAGTGCAATGTCAGAGAAAAAAAGGAAGATCCCCAGTGAGATGGATTAGCAAAGTAGCAGCATCAATGGGCTCAAGTCTGGCAACAATTGTGAGGTTAGCCCAAGACCAAGCAGTTTTTCATCATGTTTTGCATAGGGATGCTATGAGTCAGTACTGACTCGATGTCACCTAGCAATCACAAAAGTTTTGAAATATTTGGTTAGGGTTTCAAGGAGAACTTGTGGCACTGCAGGGTAAGCATTGGCTGCTAAGCACAAGGTCAGCAGTTCACACTCACTAGCCACTTGAGAGAGAAAGATCAGGATTTCTGCTTCTACCTCAGAAACCAGAAACAAGGTTGATATGAGTTGTCATTGTCTTTATGGGAATGGTTTGTTTCCGTTTTGGTTAGTTTTAGGTGTTCTTTCTAGTAATTCTTTATTATCAGTTGATATTTACTCTGCTTAATATAATTTTGGCTTTAAGAATTACACATGAATTTGGCAACAAATTTTCCTTTAGTCAAATTCATGCTACATGATTTTCCATTAGAAGGAGCCTACCAGAAGAGCTTTTCCACTTTTATGAGTTTTGATTTCCTTATTCTGCTCTGTCTGTGAATTCAGCTTCAGCCTAAACTTGCATATGAGAAATCTATGGTCCATTGAACAGTCTGCCACTTGTCTTGCTTTAGCTGATAAGATTGAACTTCTTCACCATCACTTTCCACAGATATTGTCAAAGTAATTCCTATACATTCAATCTGGGGTGGTCTATGTGTATATTCAACTCTGATGTTGTTTTAAAGAGTTGTATTCAATGAATAAGTCATTGGTCTTGCAAAATGCTATCATGAAATATCCAGTTTCATTTCTATCAATGCAACTTGAATACATGTTTGATCAATTTAAGATTGAAAAAGTTGGTAGAATTCTGAAGAAGTTGGTAGAATTCACTGACTTTGATGTTTTATGCATAAATTTAAATAATAATGTTATTAACTGGTCTTACTTATACACATAGATATTACCTTATCACAGACAGTATTGTATGATAGATCTTGAAATGTTCTTTTAGATATTGAGTGTGATGTACTCTTTAATTTGTCATTCTTGACATAGTGAATCAAATTAATGATTGCCAGACTAAAATTGGCTAATACCAGCCCATTTCACCTCACTAATGCCTAGGTTATCAAACTTTACATGCTATAGTTCATTTTTTGTCGACGTCCAGTTTTTCTAGATTCATACATCATACATTCCAAGTTCTGACATTTAATGATTTTTTGTAGCTGTTTCCTATCATTTTGAGTTGTACCCCATCATCAAATGAAGAATCCAAAAGCTTTGGACAATTCATATCTTTTTGATCGACTTTACTGTGAGGAGGCAGTTCTTCCCCAGTCACATTTTGAATGTCTTCAAACCTGAAAGGTTGTCTTCCACATTATATTTGACAATGTTCCTATGACATTCATGAGATTTTCAGGGTCTAACCATTCAGGGGTGGTCTGCCACTCTTTATTGCTAGGGCATGTTAGTCTGGAAGTTCTTCTAAAACATGTTGACCTTGAGTGACCTTGCTGATATTTAAAATATTGCTCATAGAGCTTCAGACATCACAGCCATGTACGTCATCACAGTATGACAAACTGACACAAGAGGTAGATTTGGAAATTTAATATCTTACAGATTTAGCTACTTGAATAAGCAAACCTAGCCCACCCAAGTAAAGGCACGCCATTCTGCATTCAAGGTTTCTGCCCCAAAGCACTCAGTTTTACTTGCTGGTTGGCCCAGGACGTCCCCACTCAGTATCACACTCTGAATGTTGGTTCTGTTGCTGCCACTCCTCTGATGTCACATCTTTCTCTCTCCTGGTTTGAATAAGTCCAAGGAGCAAGGATTTCGGGCTTCAAAGAGTGTATTCTGTTCTGGTCTCTTCTATTTTGATGATAGTGAGATCCACCTTCCTGCTTCTGATATGGTTCACCCATTGAGATGTCAAAATTGTCCAATTCTCACGTTAGAGTTCCAGGTTTTTACAACTTCAATTAACTCTGTAACAATCAATCACAAAAGAACTATATAATTCTGTCAGAATCATTAACCACCTTCTCTTATGCAAACCTATCAGGAAAGGAGGAAATTCATTTTATCTGCATGGTCCCACATCATCATTTGTTGGGAGGTACAAATATTTTGTATAGAATAGCATAATTAAATAAGGCACAGCACTGCGAACAGAAATGGCACATTGGTAGATTTAAAGAATAGTATGGTAGAAGTTTGAATTCATGGAATAAGCTATAAAGGATTCTCTGTCAACTCTGTGGAAATTTACTTGTCTATTTCACCTTATGAAGTGGACTGGTTCCACCACTTGTCTGTCAGTTTGTCGTGTGGTGGCTTGTGAGTGGCTGTGATTCTGGAAGCTATGCCACCAGTATTTTAAAATCCAGCAGAGTTGCCCATGGTAGACAGGTTTCAGATGAACTTCTAGATGAAGACAGACTAGGGAGAAGGAGTTATGAACTACTTCTGAATATTTAGTTACTGAAAACCTTATGAATAGCAGAGAAACACTTTCAGATATGGTGCTGGAAAATGAGCCCCTCAGGTTGGAAGGTACTCAAAGTACTACTGTGAAAGAGCTGCCTCCTTAAAATAGAGCTGACTGTTACGATGCACATAGAGTAAAGCCCCTGGGATTAAAGCCCTGGGGACATTCATGTGCTGATGGGGCAAACTCAAAAATGAAGAGAGACAGCTGTAACATCCATTACTATTTGGAGCATGAAATGTATGAAGTATGAATATAAGAAAATTAGAAATTGTCAAAAATAAAATGGAACACATAAACATCAGTATCTTAGGCATTAGTGAACTGAAATGGACTGGTATTGGCCATTTTGAATCTGACAACCACATGGTTTACTATGCCAAGAAAGACAAATTGAAGAGGAATAATGTTGCATTCATTATCAAAAAGAACCTATCCAGATTAGTCATGAGGTACAACGCTATCTGTGATAGGATAATATCCATGCGCCTAAAGGGAAGACCAATTAATACCACTATCATTCAATTTTACTCAGCAACCACTAAATCCAGTGATGATGAAATAGTAGAATTCTACCAACTTCTTCGATCTGAAATTGATCAAATATACAATCAAGTTATATTGATCATTACCAGTGACTGGAATGCAAAGGTTGGGAGCAAAGAGGAAGGATCATTAGTTGGAAAATAAGGCCTTGGTGACAGAAATGATGCTAGAGATTGCAATATAGAATTCTGCAAAACCAATGATTTTGTCAAAACCAACCATTTCAAATACTTTCTTTACACAGCATAAATGATGACTATACACATGGACCTCACCAGATGGAATACATAGAAATCAAATTGAATACAGCTGTGAAAAGAGACGATGGAAAAGCTCCATATCATCAGTGAAAACAAGGCCAGGAGCAGATTGTAGTACAGACCACCAATTACTCATATACAAATTCAAACTGAAGCTAAAGAAAATGAAAACAAGTCCAGGAGAGCCAATATATGACCTTGAGTATATCCCACCTGAATTTAGAGATCATCTGAAGAACAACTTTGTTACATTATGTACTAAAGTCTAAAGATCAGAAGAGTTGTGGAATGACATCAAGTATATCACACATGAAGAAAACAAAAAGTCATTAAGAAGACAAGAAAGAAGGGAAAGGTCAAAATGGATGTCATGAGAGACATTGAAACTTACTCTCCAGCATAGATATGCTAAAGCAAATGGAAGAAATGAGGATGTACTAGAGCTGAACAGAAAATTTTGAAGGTCATCTTAAAAAGATAAAGTCAAATATTATCACAAAATTTGCAAATCTGGAGACAGAAAACCAAAAAGGAAGAACATGGTCAGCATTTCTCAATCTGCGGAACTAAAGAAAAAAAATTAAGCCTCGACTTTTGTTATTGAAGGATTCTTTGGGAAAATTATTGAATGATACAGAAAGCATCAAAAGAAGATAGAAGGAATACACAGAGTCAGTGTGTCAAAAATAAATGGTTGATGTTTAACTGTTTCAAGAGGTAGCGTATGATCAAGAGCCAATGATACTGAAGGGGGAAGTCCAAGATGTATTGAAGGAATTGGCAAAGAACAAGGCACCAGGAATTGATGGAATAAAAATTAAAATCTTTCAGGCAAGTGAGGTGGCACAAGAGGTACTCACTCATCTATGTCAAGAAATTTGGAAGATAACTATCTGGCCGACTGATTGGAAGAGATCTCTATTTGTGCCCATTCCAAAGAGAGGTGAACAAATGGAATGCAAAAATCATCAGACAATATCTTTGATATCTCATGTGAGTAAAGTTTTACTAAATGTAATACAAAAACGTCTGCAAGCATACATTGACAGAGGACTGAAAGGCAGATGATACAACCTTGCTAGCTGAAAGTGAAGAGGACTTAAAATGTTTACTGATGAAGATCAAAACGCACAGCCTTCAGTATGGATTGCATCCCAATGTAGAGAAAACAATATCCTCACTCTTGGACTAATAAACAGCATTCTTATCAACAGAGAAAAGATTGAATTTGTCAACTTCATTCTTCTTGGATCAACTATTAACACACATGGAAGCACCTGTTATGCTCAGCATATCTCAAGCTAGAGGGACTTAAGAAAAAAATTAAGCCTCAACATTCATTATTTAAGGATTCTCTGGGCAAATTACTAAATGATGCAGAAAGCATCAAAAGAAGAGGGAAGGAATACACAGAATCACTGCACCAAAAGGAAATGGTTGATGTTCAACTGTACCAGAAATATTATCAAGAACCAATGATACTGAAGAGAGAAGTCCAAGGTCCACTGAAGGAATTGGCAAAGAATAAGGCATCTGTAATGAAATCCTTAATGATTTAAAATTTAAGAAAGGTGTGTGACAAGGTTGTCTTCTTTCACCATACATATTCAACCTGTATGCTCAGCAAATAATCCAAGAAACTGGATTGGAGGAAGAGTCATTAACAA
>NW_006409123.1:295806-297178 GCF_000296735.1 Chrysochloris asiatica
CGCTGACCTTAAGGTTCGCAGCCCGATTCGTAACCACTACGCTACCAGAGCTCCTTTAGACCCTATCCAGGACCAATATGAGTTGGAACTGACTCTATGACACTTAACAACAAAAACAACATATATATTTACATGTATATCTTTCAAAGGAATTGCTTCTTTAGAAAACCCTACCTAAGACATATGGTACCAACACAATGGTGCATCTAGAGAAAATCATAAGGGTGGTTTATCTAAATTATTTAACATTTCTGACTAATTTTAAAGGCACTTATAAAGGGTGGAGTCATGTTAGACCTCTACTTCATAGGAATCATCTTTGGGCTGAATTTGAGTTTAGACTTTTTTCCTTCTTGTGGAGTCAGAGAATATCAGACATTGTGACCATTGGGTTTAAGTGGTTGGAACGGTGAGCAGGATTAATTGAAATTGCTCCACACCTATGAAATTCTGAGGTTTTGTAAGAGAAAGAACAAAGGGGCATGGCATAAATTTTTTAGCAGAAGGGAGAAAGGTAGTTCTGGAGTTGCCCAGAGTCAATGGCAAGCAAGTTAAAATGGATAACTGATACAGACCCATAGACTACTGGAATCTCCCCTGCCAGTGGCACAAAGACATAGGAATATGAATGGGATTAGTCCAAGAAAGAAGCAAAGATTGAACTTGAGTGTTTTTAAAGGTTTGTGACTTTTACTGCCTTATGGGATATTGGTTGCTACCATCTATTATTATAAAATAAACATCTATGTGTGATAAGTCTATTAGGAATTATGATTATAGAGTTTTTAAGCCAACCTTCAGCCTATACTTGATTGGATCTATTAAAAGTGGAGTTAGAATTTGCCTGGGGGTGGGGGGAAATAGACTTTTTGCTTTAAATTTTTATAGAGAATGGGTCTTTAGATGGAATCTTGAGCTCCACCAAAAACCTTCTGATTTGCATTTGAAAATCCATGTAGATCAACATAATACTGCTTTGTTTTTGTTGTTAGGTGCCATCCAGTCGGTACCAACTCACAGTAACCTTATGCCAGATCCTGGGCCAACCTCATTATTGTAGCCACACTAGAGCCCATTGATGCTGCCATTTTTCTAGTCCATTTCACTGGGAGGTCTTCCTCTTTTTCACTGACCCACCACCTTACCAAACATGATATCTTTCCCCAGCTACTGGCCCCTCCTGATAACATGCCCAAAGTATGAAAGACGAAGTTTGGCCATCCTGGCCTCCAAGGAGCACTCTGGCTTCACTTCTTCCAAAACAGATTTATTGGTTCTTTTGTCAGCCCATGGCACTTTCAATATTCTCCTCCAACACCGTAACTGAAAAGCATCAATTCATCTACAGTATTCCTTATTCACTGTCCAGCTG
>NW_006409123.1:316078-316562 GCF_000296735.1 Chrysochloris asiatica
TTGAAGCCTAACCACAGCCAGACCTTCAGAGATGGGAAACTTTCCTCTCAAAAGAGCAAGCAGACCAGCCTGGAACAGCCAGAAAACCAGAAGACACTTCTTGAAAGAAAGACCTACGTAAAAAACAAAAACAAACAAACAAACAAAAACAGAACAGAAAGGACAGTCCGACTGCTACCACAAGAACAAGCAAGTTGGTAGCCCAGGAGACATCAAGGCAAGTGGCTGGGTCCTCTCAGCGCAAATCCTCTCCCAAGACTAAGACATAATGGAAAAACACGTTCTGATTGGCGACCACGCACATCACCCATTAAGGGAAGTGACCGAAGAACACCAATGAAGCTGCGAACTAAGCCCTGCATTGTTGTGCAGACTACTGCGAACCTCGGTGGAGACTCGGTTGGTCAGGAGCGAGGCAGGACCAGGGGACCATGGGCTCAGAGTCAGTGACACAGCCACAGAGGACTAGAGCGGAGAGCGAAGA
>NW_006409123.1:316857-326554 GCF_000296735.1 Chrysochloris asiatica
GTGACTGGCTTACAAGCTTTCAAGAGGGAACCTAGATCCACAGGGCGGGGAGGATAGTAGAGTCTCCAGTGAATAGTATCCAACCTGTCTAGGAAGAGCTGATGAAAAGAAATGCAGATGGGTCTCTTGTGATGCAATGGTGAAAATTGTTAACAGGACTGATTGTGAGGACTAGATATGTAAAGGCGGATATTTTATAGCAAGGAGGGGAGTGACTAACCTTTCAGTCTAGGAGCAGAGGGCCCTGGGACCATCAATGGAGAAGAGTGAGCTCCGCGCCCCTCCTCCCCCCCTCCCCCCCCAGAGAAGCTGTGAGTCCTGAGAAGGAGACAGAGAAGATGACGTGAAGAGATGGAGTGACTTGGGACTTAAGATCCAGAGAGGGAAAGGGGCTGGTGGTGGGGGGTGGAGGATGACATGCAAGGTATACCCTTTCGTTGGGGGATGATGCATGGGCCGGATGGTAACTAAGGCAACGAAACGATGTAGGATACAATTAATGTAAAACTAATGTTCCCCCATATAAACTATCACTCAATACACAATAAAAACATTTTAAATAAATAAATAAATAAAATATTTTCAGTAGTACATCGATAGGAAATTTCTGGGAATTAAAGCCTGATTCGAAAGAATATGTGGAACATGGGATGTCATTTCTGACAACAGATGGAGCTTAGTTAAAAGCAGAGAATACCAGAAAGATATTTACTCATGTTTTATTGACTATGCAAAGTATGTCATCTGTGTGGATCACAGTAAAATATGGATAAAATTAAGAAGAATTGGAAATTCAGAAAACTTAATTATATTTATACAGAAACTGTATATAGAACAAGAGTTAATCATTCAAACAGAACACTTAACAAAAACAATAACAAATTAGGGCAGGTGATACTGTATGACATATAGTGTATTTTGTGTATTTTCAAATTAGGTTTTTGCTATAAATGCAAGAGGTTTCCTCTTTTAAAATGTTTTGGTACTTTAGGATAAGCACAGGACCCCAAAGCTGGTTTGAATAAGATCAGTCATTCAAATCCACCAGCCTCTTCTGAGAAACTCTATACAAAGTTGCTAAGAATCAGAACTAGAAGGTACTTATTAACAAAACAATGTAGAATGCTGTATAGAATACTTTCAAAAATTTAAAATTTATCATTTCACTGGAGAAAATGTGAAATTTTATTTTTATCTTTTCTAATTATGTTTTTTCATGTTTTACTTATTAATTCATTCATTCATCTATCCAGTTATTTATACCTTTATTTTTTGCCTCTAAGTAATCATTTTAATTATTCTCTTGTGAATTATTGCTTCATACCTTTGGGTCTGCTGGGAAGTCATAGTTTATTTTTTAATGCTCTTTAGAAAACACAGATATTAATCACTTGTCTATAATAAAATTGTAACATTTCCTTTCTCTCACTGTTTTTATTTATGAATATTTCGTAAATAATGCAATAATCTGTCAGTTGGTGATTACAGTCAGGCTGCTAACCTGAAGGTCAGCAGTTGGAAACTACCAGCCATTCCATGGGAGAAAGATGAGGCTTTCTGTTCCCATAAAGATTTACAACCCCAGAAACCCTGCATAGGATCATTATGAGTTGGAACCGACTCCATGGCATACTGCCACCACCACCAGGACAAAAATTACAAAATTAAGGAAACATACATAGAAAATAAACATTCATTGCAGAAAACTGATATTAATATTATCTTATTTTACATCAAAACAAATACCAACCAGTTTTCATTAGTATCAGCATATATGTTCTTTAGATATTATCTTAATGCTCTTAGTTCTTAATCCCAACCTTTATCCATGCTGCTTGCCATGTAACTTCACTGTATATAGCAAATTTTACTTTGAAAATATGTTCACAACAATAGAAGTGAGAATCAGGAGATTCTCCTGATTACTTCCTGTTAAGTAATTTGGGCATGTTATCAGAAGGGTAAGTCCCTGGAAAAAGATACCATGTTTGGTAAAGTAGAAACTCAGTGAAAAAAAGGAAACCCCTCAATGGTATGGATTGACACCGTGGCAGAAACAATGAGCTCAAGCATAACGACAACTGTGAAGATGGCACAGGACTCAGTGGCCTTTCTACTGTTGTACTTAGGGTCACTATAAGCCAACACTAACAACAACAAAAACAGCAACATATTAAATAGACTGTAGCAGACTAGACGCTGTAAGGCTTTCAAGGTTATATCAGAAAAATAAATGCAGCTTCCGCCTCAATAGCCTGGATATTTGTGTTGGTGGAAAAATCATCTGTAGTAAATCTTAATGCCCTGAGTCCACCATACCTTGGAGGTCATGTTTAATCATATTTAGACCCTCAAGTCATTAGTGTTAAGACAAAATTTCAACTATCTCAGTCCTTGCATCAGACTAGTTTGTAAAGACTCTGTGAGTTGCTAATTGGATCATCTAGACATTCAAAATCCATACTACAAAATAAAATATTTGTTGTTCTAAGCTACCTGGATTTGAGCTATTCTGTTTTGTATCAATGGTAATTGGAATATAATGACATCAGTTTGCCTTAGAAATCCTTGTGCTGCTGTAACAGAAATACCACGAATGAGTGACTTTAAAGAACCACAGCTGATTTTCTCTATACTCTAGAAGATAGAAGTTAGAATTCAGGGTGTGTGTTCTAGAGAAAAACTTTCTCTCTGTCAGTTCTGGAAGAAGGTCATTGTTTTTTCATCTCTTTAAAGAACTTCAGAATTCGGGGGTCCTTTGGCAATATCAAGTGATTTCTACCTACCACTGTTTAAACTTGCTTGTTTCTATGTCTATGCTGCTCATTGTATGTTGTTGTTGTTGTTGTTATGTGCTGTGGAGTTGGTTCCAACTCATAGTGACCCTGTACAGGGATTCCGAGGCTGTAAATCTTTATGGGAGCAGAAAGCCTCATCTTTCTCCCACGGAACAGCTGGTGGTTTCGAACTGCTGACCGTGAGATTCGCAGCCCAGTTCCTAACCACTATGCTTCCAGAGCTCCTTCATTGTATCTTAGAAGTGATTAATTTTATGACATAGTCTACTCAGATAGAGCCTCTTCAACTTAACCCAGAAAATCAGACAAGAATGCATTGATATTTACGTTAGTTAGCATGAATAGGAGTTAGGAATCCAACACATAATTTGGGGGACACAACTCAATTCATCATAAGGTTGCTACCAGATGAGGCACAAGGTGTTTGACAATTTTTTTTTTTTTTTGATTGTTCTTATTTGATTGTTCTTTTTTTTATTTGATTGTTCTTCTGTCATCACAACCATAAACATGAGTGGTCTAGCCTACTATTTTCAGAAGACTCCTGGAAACACATGGTGCTGCATTAGTCTAACTAAGCCCCAAGAGATAAGTCCAACCTCAGTCTAAAGTACAGTTCCAGTCAATCATTAAATGGATGATCTTGGCAACCCACAACCATCTGAGGAATGACTAGGTGAGCGTGGACAATTAGGATCAGCAGAATCCCAGCCAATCAACACATTTATTATACAATGTATCAATGTGGTATTTAAGGTTTTATGTAAAATTAACAGATTCAGGATTCTTAGTGGTTGGCATTTAAGGTGTCATAATGGAGGGTCAGAGAAAAAGAGGAAGACCCCCAATGAAATGGATTGCCCAAGCGTCAGCATCGATGGACTCAAGCATGTCAACAGTAGTGAGGTTGGCACAGGATCAGGCAATGTTTCATTCTGCTGTGCATATGGTCTCTATGGGTCAGTACCAACTCGATGGCACCTAACAACAACAACAATCCCTTATAATAAGATCTAATAAAATAGAATTACTTTCATGATGAGATCTATTTATGACCATTCAATCAATTAAAAAGAAGTTTCCTCAAGAGTGTGCACTGTTTCTAATATATTAGACACTTGGGGAAAATCTTGCCTGTCTTTTGCTAATACTTCTCTAGCACCTGAATAGTCATCTCACCTGTTGATTTTTGGATTTCACAGTCATCCCATGAATTGCCAATCCTGAACATTGTCAGCAGCCTGCCAGCTTACCTGGAAGTTTGGATTCAATTGCCTCTGCAACCAAAAGTCTGCCATATGACATATTGAACTTGGGTCCATGGGTCGCTGAAGCTTCATGAGTCCAAAAAGCCTCCAGCCTGGCTTTTGACCTAGGGTCTTGGTACTTCCCCACATTTAAAAGTGTGAAGTGATTTTCTTGACATAAGCATATGGATAAGCACAGGACAACAAAGTTAGATTGAACCACAAGCATAAAAAAGAAGACCCCCCCCCCCCAAGGAAATGCATTGGCTCAGCCCAGTGGCAGCAGCAATGTGCTCAAGCACTGCAATGATTGTGAGGTTGGCGCAGGACTGGAAAGATTTTCGTTTTGTTGTGCTTAAGGTCACTATCGGTCAGTACTGACTGGACGGCAACTAACAACAATAACACACACACACATATATAAATGTACATGGAGTCCTTTTGTGATGATGTGGAATAAGCACTGGACCAACTAACCACAAGTTTGGTCATTCAAACCTATCAGCCACTCCTTGGAAAACCTATACAGGGTTTCTATGAGTTGGAATTGGCTCAACACCATTTAACAAAAGCAATATACATATATATGTTGTTGCTGTTGTTAAGTGCCATCAAGTAGGTACCAACTCATAATGACCCTACATACAACAGAATGAAACACTCACTGCCCAGTCCTGGGCTAACCTCACAATTGCTGTTACGCCTTAGCACATCACTTTTGCCACTGTGCCAATCCATGTTGTTTAATGTTAAGAATGATTGGTAGTTTCCTGTACACCCCAGATATCATTTAACTATATTGGAAAACATATGATTCCCTATTTATACAGCTATAAACTGGACTGGTCTTGCTTCTGTAGAAGCCTAAGATAAGCAGTAGCTCTTACTCATGCATACTCTCAATCAGATTTCATGTCAATCAATAATGAATGATTTTATTTCAAAGAGTCCTCCATATTAATTTTGTATGACACACACTCCTTGATCCATAATAAACACATTAAAAAATTGTAAAGGAGCTTTAATTGTTTTATACCATAATGCTTGTATTTTTAAAACATCTATATCTTTCACTAGCTTTAATGACAAATAAATGTATATGTTTAGTTATTCTCCTACCTTTATTCAAACAATTACCATAAATGTTTTCTAATATAGTTAAATGTTTTGGGGGTGTACAGGAGACTACAAAATCATTCTTGATAATATAAGGCAAAAGAAGTCAGCAAAAACTAAAATCTAATTAGTACAGTATGTAAATAAATGTTAAGACTCTCCTCACACTTCCAATGATTGTCATTATAAATAGAATCTAAATGCTTACAGTTTGTGTGATACATAAATATTTCATTTGGAGAGAGACAGTTAGAGTTAAAATATTTGGGTTTAATCTTCATTATGGACAAGATAGAGACAATTCAGGCAAGTTACACAGTATAACTTTATATTCATTTTCTTATTAGCTTCTAATGATACCTTCTTTGTCTATCACATGAAATCTTGTTTATATTTGTGTGAGGAAGATAAGTGAGTTAAAGACAGTAAAGCAAACAAAACATGTTGCTGAAGTTAAAATAGGCATTAAAAATGTTACAATGTGATTGAGAAGATACTTACCCTCATTGATGAAGATCTTGGATGTCATTTGTATTTTAAGATTGCTATTTGTGGTATTTATGGAAAACTAAAGAGACTAATGTGTGTAACTTCAAAGAAATACGAAATAAGAAAACAATTTCATTTTCCATGAGAGCTATGTGACGTTCAATACAACATCAACATCAACCAGTGCATTCTTAAAAGCTGTCTGAGTGAAGCTCACTTCCTTCTGAAGCAGATGCAAGCAGGCATCAAATTTAGTGGTGTACCATGTTCGAATTTGGCAAATGTTGTGGTGGTGATGGTGTGCTGTGGAGTCGGTTCTGACTCATAGCGACCCTGTATAGGGTTTCCGAGGCTGTAAATCTTAATGGGAGCAGAAAGCCTCATCTATGTTATTTTATATTCCAGTTCTTGTTAGCCTAGTTTTTTAAAGTCTCAAATATTCTTATTTTTCAAACTTTCAAATTTTATTTGGCATCAGCTAGATGTCAGCATGAGGACTAAGGTGTGCCTGATCCAAGCCATGGTATTTTCAATAACCTCATATGCATGTGAAAGCTGAACAGTGAATCAGGAAGATCATAGAAGAATTGATGCATTTGAGTTATGGTGTTGGAGGAGAATATTTAAAGTGTCATGTGATGTTGGAAGAAGTGCAGCCAGAGTGCTCCTTGAAGGCCAGGATGGACAGATTTCCTCTCTCAGACTTCGACGTATTGTCAGTAGAGACCAGTTGCCGGAGAAGGATATCATGTTTGGTAAGGTGGAGGGTGAGAGAAAAATAGGAAGACCCCCAGCGTGATGGATTGGCAAAGTGGAAACATCAATGGGCTCAAGCATGGCAACAATTGTGAGATTGGCCCAAGACTGGGCAGTGTTTCATTCTGTTGTGCATAGGGTCGCTATGAGTCGGTACTGACTCACTGGCACGTAACAACAACACAAATCCAGTAAAATAAAACAACATATTTACATAATCCTTAGTTTCTATCAAGTAAATTTTAACTCGTAGTAACCTTATGTGTGTAAAGTAGAACTGCTCTATAAAGTTTTTATAGGTTTGGTCTTTTGGAAGCCGATCACCATGACTTTCTCTAAGGGACCATTGGGTGGCTTGGATTAGTCAGCTTTTTGCCTGCTAGTGCAGTAACTTCAGCAAAGGGACTCCTGTTTTTAAGTGTCATTGCCGATTCATAGAGACACTGTATAGGGTTTCAGAGGAGTTCTTGGTCAGTTTGGACTGACGACCTTCTGTATAGCAGTCCAGTGCTTATCCTAGAACATCTAACCAGCAATCTCAGGAACTGCTAGCATACTTACATTCAATTTACATCGAGTGTCTGTTTGTTTGTTTGTTTGATTTTTAAACCAACTACTTATCATAGATTAGTATAACTATATTATTGTGGAAGGGACTAAACTATAAATAAATATGTATGATTTTTTGAAATTGTAAATGATTATTGGTTTCTACTTTTCATGATTCCATCTATTTTATTGTCAGTGTCTAAAATCTATTTGAGTGAACTGAAACCTAATTTGGAAAAAAAAAAAATAATTTTCACCAGTTATTTTTAGGGTATTCTTAGTTTTTGAAATTCTTAAAAAAAAGGGAAGCTTTTTTTTAAAAAAAATGAGTCTTCCTGCAATTCTGACACCATGCTCTTCTTCATATAATGCAGCTTCTTTGATTACTTTTTCAGTATACAGGTTGAGAAAGCACGGTGAAAGAATACAGCCCTGGCATACACCTTTCGTGATTTTAAACCAATCAGTACCAACGTATTCTGTTCAAATGGCTGCCTCTTGGCCTATGTACAGATTAATAAAGAGCACAATCAAGTATTCTAGAATACACAAAGACATAATATTAAAAGTATGTTTACTGTGTTATTACATCTGTGTGAGTCCTGGGAGTGTAGCAGATTAAGAGCTGGGTGAGAAGTTTGAGTCTATCAACCGCCTAGCGGAAGAAGGATGAGGCTTTCTACTCCTTTAAAGAGTATAGCCTTAGAAATCCTATACAAAATCACTATGAATTAAAATAGACTTGAAGGCACACAACCACCAGTCATTACACCCCTATCAGTACAATCACTTTACACTCACATGCAAGACACTGAGAGTCTCATGCTGTGTGCAGGAAGCTATTGCATTTGCTATATTCCATTATTGGATTGGAATTTCTGAACTCTATTATTATTTTATGACCCATGGATGTATATTTAGATAGATGTTGCCTGAACAGGTGTTAGGTGATGCATGACTATATTGAAAACATTAGATTTGTTTTACTATTTCTTAGTGATCAACATATATATATATATATTTTACATTTTCATTTCCTTGAAATTCACATATTACTGGCATCCTATATGAAAAGACTTACAACCCTATTCAGGGTCCCTGTGAGTCAGAATCAACACAAAGGCACTTAGGAACAACAGTTGCTAAATTGAATATGTATTCTATTTAAAGAAACAGATTTTACATTCTTGATATACAGTATATATAATAGCAAATATCCTTACTAAGTTAACTTTCTTTCAACATCCACATTTATAGTTTCCTACTAACTTCTCTGCATTGAAATCATTAACCATAGTGCAGTCTTATAATTTTCTGATAATGGTATCAAATTTTCAAGGTATAACTTAGAGGATGCAGGGGAGCAGACTATATCACGTGACACTCACAAAGAACTGACACTAAAATGACTGTCTATTAAATGTTTGTAAAGTGTTTCAGTGAAATTTGTTATTTTTATAAAAATATTCCTGTAGTTATTTATAACAACAAAAGCATTTTTTTTATAATACTAGCTGACTTGTATCAATATATCCACAAGTCTAAAATTAGATGCTAATTTACTCTTTGAGTGTTGCACTGTAGGATTAGCACAGACTGGTAACCACAAGTTGATATTTGGAAACCCTATATACTTAGCAACTTTGTGGCACTTAGCAACAACAAAAACAATTTGCTCTACTGAGAGCTGTCATTATTACCAAATTAAAATGATGCTTTGGATAATGGGTTTTCGTTTGCAGTTTTGTTGCTGTTGATGTTTTTATAATTACTGAATTTTCAAAGGTTCTGGGGTTGAGCTTCAATATTGTGGTTTTAGTTACCATTTTAGCTACAACATTTTCTGAGAATGAAATACTAATCAAAGAAAGAGAAGGAGAAAAATAAAAACAAGGCTTTCTTTTAGTTAGTAATAATTTTGTAATACATCACTCATCTGTCAATTTGTTATACTGTGATGGCAAGTGTATAGCTGTGATTCTGGAGTTTATGCCACCAGTATTTTAAATCCCAGTAGTGTCATTAATGTGGACAGACTTCAGCAGAGATTTCAGACTAACACAAACTAGGGAGTAGGAATGTCAGAGAACCTCTGAATGCTTACCTATTGAAAATTAATAAATATCAGTGGAACATTGTCAGAAATATTGGCAGGAGATGGAAATATGAATAGCAGCAAAACATTATCAGATATAGTGCCAGAATATGGGCCCCTCATGTTGGAAGGAACTTAAAATAAGACTGGGGAAGAGTTATATCCTCAAAGTAGTGTTGACCATGAGGACATGAACCTTCATTTCCTTATGAAGCACAACTCAAAATGAGAAAAAACAGCTACAAGCATCCATTACTAATCCGAACATGGAATGTAGGAAGTATGAAAATAGGAAAATTGTGATTGGTAAGTGCCATCAGGTCAGTAATGACTCATAGTGACCCTATGCATAACAGAATGAACTGTTTTTTGGAGCTGCCACTGTGGCAATCCATCTCATTTGGGGTCTTCCTCTTTTTCTCTGACACTTCACTTTACCCAATATGATATACTTCCCCAGGAACTGGTCCCTCCTGATAATATATCCAAAGAATGAGAGATGAAATCTGACTATCCTGTCTTCCAGGGAGCATTCTGGCTGTACTTCTTCCAATACAAATTGATTTGTTCTTTTGGTAGTCCATGGTAATTTTAAAATTCTCCTCCAAAACTATAGCGTAAATGTATCAACATTCTTCTACAGTCAT
>NW_006409123.1:327868-329682 GCF_000296735.1 Chrysochloris asiatica
ACTTATTTTAATTTTGTTCATTTTCAGCCTGAATTTGCATATGAGCAATTGAATTTGCATATGAGCAATCTACCTCTAGTCTTGTTTCGGCTGATGATATGGAGGTTTTTCATCATTTCTTTTTACAGATATAGTTAATTTGATTTCTGTGTATTCCATCTGGTGAGGTCTATGTATATGGTCATTATTTATGTTGTTTAAAAAAGGTATTTGCAATGAAGAATTCATTGCTCTTTCAAAATTCTATAATGCAATATCTAGCATTGTTTATATCATCAAGGCCATATTTCCAACTACTGATCCTTCTTCTTTGTTTCCAACTTATGCCTTCCAAACACCAGTAATGATCAATACACCTTGATTGAATGTTTTATCAATTTCAAACTGAACAAGTTGGTAGAATTTGTCAATTTCATCATTACTGGCTTTAGTGGTTGGTGTGTAAAATTGAATAATAGTGGTATTAATTGGTCTTCCTTGTTGTTGTATGCATATTATTCTATCACAGAGAGTGTTGTATTTACAAGACAGATCTAGATATGCTCATTTTTATGATGAATGCTATGGCATTCCTCTCCCATTTGTCATTTGCGGCATAGTAAACCATGTTATCCTCACATTCTAAATGGCCAGTATCAGTCCATTTCAGTTCACTAATGCCTAGGATATCGCTATTTTTGCATTCCATTTCGTTTTACCCATACAGTCCTTCAATACTGCAAATCTAGACTTGAATTTATTCTTCAATTCCTTCATCTTGAGGCATGCTGAGTGTGTTCTTGTCTTTTGGTTTTCTAATTTCAGGTCTCTGCTGTTTTCTCTAGCTGCCTTTTGAAATTTTCTATTTAGACCTTTTACCTCCTCATTTCTAACATTTAAGGTCACATCTCTGTGCTGGAGAACAAATTTCAAAGTTTCTTCTGACATTCATTTTGGACTTCTTCTTTCTTGTCTTAATGGCCTTTTACTTTCCTCCTGTATGATGTTTCTGATGTCATGCCGCAACTCCTCTGGTCTTCTGGCTTTAGTGTAAATAATGCATCAAATTTGTTATTAAGATGATCTCTCAGTTCAGGTGGGATATATTCAAAGTCATATTTTGACTCTCCCAGACTTCTTTTAATTGTCTTCAACTTCAGCCTGAAGTTGCATATGATCAATTGATGATCTGTTCCACATATTTCCCTAGCCTTGTTTTGGCAGATGAAATGCAGCTTTTCCAGTGTCTCTTTCCACAGATGTAGTAACTTTTGATTGTGTATTCTATTTGGTGAAGCCCGTGTGCACAGTAGTCATTTATGTTGGTTAATAAAGGTATTTACAATGAAAAAGTCATTAGTCTTGCAAAATTCTATCATGTGACCTCCAACATTGTTTCTATCAACAAGGCCATAGTTTCCAACTACTGATTCATCCTCTATTTTCAACCTTTGAATTCCAATCACCAGTAATTATTTATACATCTTGATTGCTTATTTGATCAGTTTCAGATAGAAGACATTGATAGAATTCTTCAATTTCTTCATCACTGGCTTTAGGGGTTGTTGCATAAATTTCAGTAATATTGCTATTAACTGGTCTTCCTGGTAGGCATATAGATATCCTATCACAGAGAGTGTTGTACTTCAAGATAGAGCTGATATGTTCATTTTGATGATGAGTGTGATGTCATTCCTTCTGAATTGCCATTCCTAGCGTAGTAAGCCATGTGATTGTCACATTCAAAACAGTCAATGCCAATTCATTTCACCTTACTACTGCTTAGGGTATCCATGTTTATGTGCTCCATTTCATTTTTGGAAATTTCCAATTTT
>NW_006409123.1:330202-337860 GCF_000296735.1 Chrysochloris asiatica
GTCAAGTTGATTCCAACCCACAGCAACCCTGTGTAGGGTTTCTGAGGAGCACCCAGTGAGCTTGAACTGCCAAATTTGCAGTTCAAGTGGCTTCCAACCCACAGCACCACAGAAGGAAAATTAGAAGATGTCAAAAATGAAATGGAACAATTAAATATCTATCATAGGCTTTATTTAGCTGAAAAGGGCTATTTTGAATCTATTAATCATATGACTTAGTATGCCTCAAACAACAAATTCAAGAGGAATGGCAAAACATTTATCATCAAAGATAATGCTTCCATATCTATGTTGAAATACAAAACTATCTGCAATCAAATACAACCAATACATTTACAAGGAAGACCCATTGGATCTTAACAACAATAAGAAGAAAGAAGACCAGTTAATACCTCTACTTTTCAAATTTACACACCAGCCACTAACGCAAGTGATGATAAAATGAAGAATTCTACCAATTTCTTCACTCTGAAGTTGAACAAATATGCAATCAAGATGTATGGACAATTTCTAGTGATTGTAATCTTAAGGTTAGAATCAAAGATAAAAGATCAGTATTTGATAAATGTGATCTTGGTGATAGAAATGATGCTGTAAATCACATGATAGAATTTTTCAAGTTATTGATGTTATTGTTAAGTACCTTGAGATGCTTATGTCCCATAGAAGCCCTAAATAAGGGTTTTTGAGAAGCTGTTAGTGAGCTTGAACCGCCTCCCTTGTGGTTTAAACTGACTTTCTAGTCCAGCATATTAAACCACAGTGCCATACCAGTACTCCAAGACCAATTTTTTTCCATTGAAAATATTTTTTTTAAAACAACATACACCTGACCTAAACAGATGTAAAACACATAAATGAGAATATGGAACAGATCATCAATTATATGCATATGCAGGCTGAAGCTTAAGAAAATTTAAATAAGTCCATGAGAGTCAAAATATGATTTGATCATATCCCACCTTAATTTAGAGACTGTTACAAGAAAGATTTGACTCATTAGACACTAATGATTGGAGACCGGCAGAATTGTCGAATGGCATGAAGAATATCAAACAGGAAGAAAGCAAAAGGTCATTAAGAAGACAAAAACAGAAGAAAAGAGCAAATCAGATGTCAGACTCTGCCCATTTTCTCTCCAGTGTACAGATGCTAAAGTGAATGGAAGAAACGAAGACATAAAATAGTTTACCATAAATTTCAAAGGGCAGCTTGAGAAGACCAAGTCAAGTATTATGTCATGTGCAAAGACTGGAATTAGAAAACATAAAGGGAAAAATATGTGGAGTATTTTTCAAGCTGAAAGAACTGAAGAAAAAAAAAATCATGCATTAAATTGAAATACTGAAGGATTCTATGGGAAAATATGCTGAGCAAATAATCTGAGAAGCTGGGTTATATGAAGAAAAATGTGGCATCAGGATTGGAGGAACACTCATTAACCACCTGTGATAAGCAGGTGATACAACCTTGCTTGTTGAAAGTGAAGAGGGCATAAAATATTTACTGATGAAGATCAAAGAGCATAGCCTTCAGTATGGATTACCTCTCAATGTAATGAAAATAAAAATCCTCACCACTGGACCAATAAGCAGCATTCATACAAATGGAAAAACATTGAAGATGTCAAATACTTCATTTTTCTTGGATCAACCATCAACACTCATGGAAGCAGCAGTTAAGAAATCAAATGACATATTGCATTAGGCAAATCTGTTACACAAGACCTTTTTAATGTGTTGAAGAACAAAAATGTCAGCTTGAAGACTCAGGTGTGCCTTATCCAAGCCATGGCATTTTCAATAGCCTCATATGCATGTGAAAGCTGGACAGTGAATAAGGAAGATCATAGAAAATTTGATGTATTTCAGTTATGGTGTTGGATGAGAATATTGAAATTGCCATGGGCTGCCAAAAGAACCAATAGATCTATTTTGGAAGAAGTGCAATCAGAGTGCTCCTTGAAGGCCAGGATGGTCAAACTTCATCTCTCATACTTAGGACATATTGTCGGAGGGACCAGTCGCTGTAGAAGGATATCATGTTTGGTAAGGTGGAGGGTGAGAGAAAAAGAGGAAGGCCCCAGCAAGATGGATTGGCAAAGTGACAGCATCAATGGGCTCAAACGTGGCAACAATTATGAGATTAGCCTAGGATTGGGCAGTGTTCCATTCTGTTGGGCATAGGGTCAGTATAAGTTGATACCAACTCAATAGTACTTAACAAAAACAACAATAATGTGAAAATACAGAAAACTTCAAAAGAAAATGGAAAGTATACACAGAGTCACTATATCAAAAAGACATGGTTGATAGTCAACTATTTCAAGAGGTAACATATGATCCATAACTGATGGTACTGAAGTAAGAAGTCCAAGCTGCTATGAAGAAATTGGTGAAAAATAAAGCTCCTGGAATTGATGGAATACAAATTGAAGTCTTTCAACTAATTGATGAAGCATGGAAGCTCTCTTTTATCTATCCCAAGAAATTTGGGAGACAGCTACCTGTCCAGCCTTTTGGAATATACCCACGTTTTTGTCTATTTCAAAGAGATGGGACCCAATGGAATGTGACAATCATAAAAAATTATTAGCAATACCACATGCAATTAAAATCTGGATGTACATAATTAAAAAATAGTGGCAACAGTACACTGAATTGGAGCTTCCAGAAATTCAATCTGGGATCAGAAGAAGATGTGGAACTAGTGATCTCATTAATGAAATCAGTTGGATCTTGACTGAAAGCAGAGAATTGTAGAAAGTATACTTGAACTTTATTGACTATGCAAATGCTTTTGACATTGAGGATCATGACAATCTATGAAAAATATTACAAAGAATTAGTATTACAAAACACTTCATTGTGCTCATGAGGAACATGCATATAGACCAAGAGGCAGTCATTCAAACAGAAAGAGGAAGAAAATGAATGGATTGAAATCAAGAATGATATGTGATGTGGTGTATTCTTTCACCATACTTATTCAATCTATCTGTTGAACAAATAATCTGAAAAGTTGGATTACATGAAGAACATGGCATCAGGACTGGAAGAAGTGTTTTTAAAATCCTGCAATATGCTTTCTGGGAATAGAGAGGACTTAAAATATTTACTGATGGAGATCAAAGACTACAGCCTTCAGGATGAATTTCACCTCAATGTAAAAAAAAAAAACAAAAATAGTCACTAATTGACCAATACACAACAAAATGATGAATGGAGAAAAGATTGACGATGTCAAAGATTTCATCTTGTTAAGATCAACCATCAACACTCATGGAAGCCGTAGTTAAGAAATTAAAAAAAAAAAATTAATTATTCCATTAGGCAAATCTCTTTATATTTGACGCCCTACGGGGCGTCAACCTACCAGCTATTCATTTACTCTTAGCCTATCTCGGGATGGGACGTGGTAGAAACAGAGGAGAAAGGCTGCTAGAAGGGCTGATTGATAGACTCCTCCCATGGCCAACTTCCTGTCAACCTGTGAGCTCCCCGGTTGAGGGAGGAGGGTCCCCGTGCGGTTGGCTCAGGAGGGACCCTCTATTTCTGGGGGCCAGGATGAGTCAGTCTACCTGTGGTCTGTGGGGCATCTTCAGGAAGCAGAACAGTCATTTCTCTGTGTGTGGTTTTGAGGTCTGGGGTAGAAAGGGAGGGTTCCTGAGACCCCTAGGGGATTTCAATGGACAGAGGTCAGCCTCCTGCGACCTAGGAGATGCAGGGGGAACTTTGGGGGGCTAAGAGGGAGGCTGAGTAATTCCTGAGGAAGTTGCTTGCTTTCTCTCTGTTTAAGTAGTAAAGACCACCAGACCCAAGACATGCTATTTTTAATTGTTTCATTCATACGCATAATAAATAAGGAAGACTAGAAGAATTTATGCATTTGAGTTATGGTGCTGTAGAGAAAATTAAAAGTACCATGGACTTCCAGAAGATCAAACAAATGTGTGTTGAAAGAAATACAGCCAGAATGCTCCTTAGAAACCCAGATGCATGACTTTTTCTCTGATATTGCGAACATGTTATCAGGAGGGATTAGCCCCTAATAAAGGAATCATTATTGGTAAACTGAATGGTCTACAAAAAAGAGGAAGTCCCTCAATGAGATGGAATGGCACAGTGAGGGCAACAATGGATTCAAAAGTAGCAATCATTGTAAGTGATGGCACAGGACTGGTGGTGTCTCTTTTTATTATTCATAGAGTCTCTATGGGTCAGAACTCAATGGCACCTAACAACAACAACAACATTAAGTATTAATATTTCAATAACAAGACTTCAGGCAACTAATATTTATTTTCCTTCTTCAAACGAATATTTAGGACATGTGAGACTTAATTATATTAAACTATGACTTATAATATTTTTTCATTTATTTATTTTGTTGAGACAGGCAACACTCTATATACAGTATTTATACTGATACAGCTCCAATAAGCATAGTGATCTGATTGGTGTTTAGGCAAATGGCCATCATTACCAAAACATATGAGTAATTTCTTGTTAAGTTTTTAAATCCCTAGATTTGGTCCTAGCCCTGCTTTGGCCCTGTAGGATAAGTTCTGGACTGCTAACTTTAAGGTTCAACCCAACAGTCACTCTTTGATACCCTATGCAGAGATTCTATGAGTTGGAATTGACTTGATGCCATACAACAGCAACAACAGATTTGATATAATTCAAATTCACCTAATTGTATTCTGTCATTTAACCATTGCACATTTTATACTATAAGATGTGCCTGAATTTAAAGTTAAAATATCTTTATTATCATCCTCCCTATGTAGAAATTTGGTCTTTGGCTCTCTTGATTTTAGATGGATAAATCATTGTAAATGGTAACATAAAACATAGTTTCTTTCCACTTTGAATACCAGATGCTTGGTATTGCTCAAATTTCACTTATATCTTCAGAAAGCACATATACATTACTCTGTTTTCCTTCACTAAATGTAGTGAATGTGAAAAGCTATAACTAGGCTGCACATAATTACACTCCCTTTAAAAACGTAAAAGGTATATCTGAAAAACAAGAAAACAATTGGACTATTTTTAACAAATACTTTGATTTAATCTTCACTACCATTTGTTGAGAATTGCCCAATTGTGAAAACATCTGCTTTTGGGACATTTATTATTTTTCCCCAAGTCAACAATATTCAAAACAGAAATATTTTGCATTTTCAACAAAACAAACTATCATTTTGTGCTTCCTTGACACTCATCACAAAATGAAATCAGTTTTTTTTTCCTTAAATCAAACAATCATTGTAATTGCAGCCTATTTTATGACTATCTTCATAAAAACTATGAATATATTAATTGCTGAGCCTATAAGAAACTTTTCATAGAGTGATTACATTGTTTAAAATATAATGAACAGAAATGGCATTTCAAGAGATAATAAACCCTGTTTTCCTCCCACAACAAAAATAATGCTTTCTGATTCTCATTATAGATATGGAATTGTCTTTACAAAGAAGTGGGAATTCTTTCTTTTTTACATGCATACTTCATCAGTTTAGTTCTATAAACTTCTGAGTTCACTTTTGAAGCTATTTATATATTCAAGATTTATGGAATTTAAACTTTATAACAGTATACTATTTATGCATTTCAATAAGTTTTTCAATAACTTAAATCCCATTTATATCAAGGGTTTTAAACTATAACAGTATTCACATAAGCCATTAAAACTTACCATCTTTTGTTGTTCTTCTTCTATGCGTTTGAGTCAGTTCTGGCTCATAGTGACCCCGTATAGGGTTTCCTAGGAGCAACTGGTTAATTTGAACTGCTAATCTTGTGGTTCACAGTCCAGTGCTTATCCTACAGCATAGGACCAGAAATCTTACCATCTTTTATTACATACAAATATGAAATACATTTGCAGGAAAAATATTTCTGTAATGCTATTTTAAATAGCTTTATTAATCAACATGTTAACCAGGATTTTAATATAGACCAGCTGTAGAATAATTTCATGATTGATACATTAGACCATATAATTTCTATCATCTCTTCAAGTCAAGTTTGGAAAATGAGCTGATTTTTACAGAATGACAGGCATAATGACAATCACAACAAGGCATAGTGACAATTATAACAGCTATTTCCATTGATTGATTCTTTGTAAGGGTCAGAACATTTATTTGTAAATTTGAGTATCAATAATCCAACTTTAAAATGAAAAAAGTCAACATAGAGGTCAGTAAACCTGCCAAAGGCATTATTTTAAAATAAAATAAAAAACATTGAGTTCTACTATTCATACAGTTCAAATTAATTCTTTTTACAGTAAATTTAATTATCTGAAATGCTATAGGGAGTATAAGAAGTCTTGGTTAATTATTATATTTCCTCGAGAAGATGGGGATTAGTCATTTAAATCGCTTAAGAGTTTAATAAAATAGCTCAGTGCTAAACCTTGCTAAACATATTCCTTCAAAGTATCAGAAAGTACATTGGATTCTTGTAGTCTGTAGTATTATCACTTTGAACATGAATTACTATTATTTGGCAAGTACTGGTTTGAGTGAGCTAAGAGAATTGAGGGAGGTAGAATGAACTGCTTTTACTAAAAATAGTTGTGTGTTAATTTCCATGCCTTTAGGGTACTATTTAACACGTTCTTGTTGCAGTATGTTAAAGAAGCTCTTTATGACCCATAAAAGGCTAGACAGTTTTCTAAGTATAAAAATTAATACCAAGATTAATTTAGAAATTAAAAATCTAATAGCTATTATTATTATTACATGCATTTGGTTAGCATAAACTATGTACCAGAACTTCTTGTTTGTAATGTATTATTTACTGTTCAATATCTCTCATAAAATTGTACATATATGTGAACATTATATCTCATACTATTTAGGATAAGTAGTGTTTATGTATTTGTGTCCAAATGTGTGTATGCATTCTCACAAACTTCAGTATATACACATAACTATACATTCCCATTGTATGAGTCACTTCAATTGATAGTAAGCTGATTGTTTTTGTAAAGTGCCGTCAAGTTGGTTCTGACTCACAGAGACCCTGTACAAGGTTTCTGAGGAACAGCTGGTCTCAAACCTTACCATTCAGCCCATTAACCCACAGCACCACACCAAGCCCCAGTAATGTGGTGGAGGTGGTGGTGTGCTGTGGACTTGATTCCGACTCATAAGGATTCTACATAGGGTTTCTGAGGCTGTCAGTCTATATGGGAAGCAGGAAGCCACATCTTTCTCCCATAGAACAGCTGGTAGTTTTGAACTGTTGACCCTGAGATTAGCAGCCTGACTCATTAACAGTGGAAATCTGCTTCCTTAAAGATTGCAGTCTTGGAAAACCTATGGCCTATCAGTAAGCTGAGTCCATCTTTCTTTTGCAGGGAAACTTGTTGGATCAAACAGCTGATACTCCATTTAGCAGCAGAACCCTTAGCCACTGAGTGATGAGGGTTCCTATTAGGCATACATATAATATTATATATACATATATTTATAATGCAGAATGCAACAAGAAAAGATGGAAGGAATACACAGAGTCATTGTACCAAAAGGAAATGGTTAATGTTCAACCATTTCAAGGGATACCATATGAACAAGAGCAAATGATACTCAGAGAGGAAGTCCAAAGTGCATTGAAAGAAGTGGCAAAGAACAAGGC
>NW_006409123.1:338870-340191 GCF_000296735.1 Chrysochloris asiatica
GTGTTTTCAATAGTCTCATATGGATGTGAAAGCTGGACAGTGAATAAGGAAGATCATAGAAGAATTGATGCCTTTGAATTGTGGTTTTGGAGGAGAATACTGAAAGTGCCATGGACTGCCAAAAGAACCAATAGATCAATTTTAAAAGAAGTGTAGCCAGAGTGCTCCTTGGAGGCCAAGATGGCTAAGCTTTGTCTCTCATACTTCGGACATATTGTCCGAAGGGAACAGTCACTGGAGAAGGATGTCATGCTAGGTAAGGTGGAGGGTCAGAGAAAAAGAGGAAGACCCCTAACTAGATGGATTGGCCAGGTGGCATCATTGATGGCCTCAAGTGTGGCAGCGGTAGTGAGGTTGGCCCAGGATCAGACTTTGTTTCGTTCTGCTGTGCATGGGTCGCTATGAGTCAGTTCCAACTCGATGGCACATAACAACAACAACAACAACACATTTATAGGTCGGAGGTTCAAGCTAACCAGCTGCTTCTTGGAAACCCTATCCAGGGTTGCTATGGGTCGAAATCAACTCAATGACACTGGACAACAACAACAATATATGAATACATTTTATGAGTGGAAATAGTAATCATTTAGGAAACCATCATTCCATGTAAGTGCTGTGCTAAACTTTACCAAGCTATTATTAGGTATATAAAGCCCATTTGAAACAAAATGTATAGATTTTCCATAATATTAACTCCAACACATTTATTACACATATACATATTGTACTTAATAAAAGTTTCTATTCTAGTTAAAAGCATCAATGTGTGATGGATTTAAGTGCATATTCATATATGCCAGGAGAAAACAAAGTTATTAGTGGTTAAGTTTTTAGTACTTTCCAAATCTGCTTTATATAAATTAAGCTAAGAACTTCGAGCAGCAGCGAGAACTTTGAGCACCAGCGAGAACTTCGAGCAGCAGCGAGAACTTCGAGCAGCAGCAAGAACTTCAAACAGCAACGAGACATGTAGTGTGGAGCTCCAACAACAACACGGAATACTGGGCCACAAGGCTGTTTAACTGCAAGTTGCGGAAAGACTCATCTCTCTCACATGGAGGGCCTGGAGAATTTGAGCTGCTGGCCGCGAGGATTTTTGTTTTGTTTTGTTTTTGTTTTTGTTTTTGTTTGTTTTTAACCACTACACTACCAGGTCATCCTTGAAGATGGCGGATTGGGTAGATGTGTAGTGAGGAGCTCGGTCAACAACAACACAGAATAATGGGTCAAGAGGACTCATAAATTGGTGTTGGAACTCTGTAAGAAATATAAAGGTATGTTTGGAGGTTCGGAGGGTTTATAGCTGGGGAATTTGCAG
>NW_006409123.1:360970-363113 GCF_000296735.1 Chrysochloris asiatica
AGAGCAACCAGTCCTTCCTCTTCTGTCTCATCTCTAAGGAGCATTCCTGATGTCTTTCTTCTTGCAGTATTCTATCATGTGATCTCCAGCATCATTTTTATCGCCAAGTCCATATTTTCCAACTACTGAAACTTTTTTGTTTCCCACTTTGCATTCCAATCCCAAGTAATTACCAATATTTATTGATTGTGTGTTTGATCAATTCAGACTGAAATATTTTGGTGGAATTCTTTAATTTCATTATTACTGGCTTTAGTGAATAATGCGTACATTTGAATAAGCATTGTGTTAATTGGTCTTCCATATAGGCACATTCATCTTATCCTATCATTGACAATGTTGAATTTCAAAACAGGTCTTGAAATGTTATTTTTGTAGTGCCTGGGATAGTAAACTATATGATTGTCATATTCAAAATGGCCAATGATTGTCTATTTCAGCTCACTAATTTCTAGGATATCAGTTTTCATACATCCCATTTTTTTTCTGACAACTTTAATTTTCCTAGATTCATAATTTTTACATTCCATGTTCATATTGTTCATGGATGTTTTGAGTCATGACCTTTCAGCAAATGAAGGTTCTGAAAGCTTTAGTCCATTCACATCATCACAGTCAACTCTACTTTGGGGATGCAGCTCTTCCATAGTCATATTTTGTGTGTCTTCCAACATTAGAGGCTCTATGCCTGAAGGTATTCTGGTGTTATTCATAAAGTATTCAATATTTGGCACCACGTCTGATAATATTCCACTGTTATTCATAATATTTACAGTGATTTAACATTCAAAAGTAGTCTGTTTTTCCTTTTTCCTAGTCTGTCTTCATCTGGAAACTCAGATAAAATCTTCCCACTAATGGTGACACTGCTGGTATTTAAAATTCTTGTAGCACAGCTTCCAGCATCAAGCAACATGCAAGCCACCACAGTACAGCAAAGAGATGAGTCGTGGACATTAGTACATGGTCTTCTAAGAAGTCAAGCAGGATTCTGATGAGTATCTGTAGAATGAGATATAATGCCAATGTCAGATGGATCCTGACTGAAAGAAGAAACTTCCAGAAAGATGTATACCTATGTTTTATAAGCTATGCAAAAACATTGGTCTGTGTAGATAATAACACATTATGTATAACATTGTAAAGAATGAAAATTTTAGAATACCTAACTATGCTTATGTAGAACCTGTGCATACATGAAGAGGTGAGGTATTCCTTCAAACAGAATAAGGTTTAAAATCAGAAAAGATTTGTTTTTTTCATTTACAATATCTATTCAATATGCATGTTGAACATAATTCCAGAATCCTGCTAATATGAAGAAGAGCAAATCATCAGTCTTGAAGAAGTCTCATTAATTACCTGAAGTATTCAGATGACACAGCTTATCTTGATTAAAGTGAAGAAGGCTTGAGGCATTTTCTGAAGATCAGACTACAGTAAGGATTGCATTTCACCATTAAGAAATAAAAATATCCACAATTAGAGCAAACGTAACATCATGATAAACAGAGAGAACTTCATTTTACATATACTTTCAACCAACTCTATCTAAGCAGAAATCAGGAACACAGGGGATGGATTGTATTGGTCAAATCTATTACAAAAACTTTTGAAAGTGTTAAAAAGCAAAGATATCACTTTGAGAATTAAAGTGTGCATCATCCATGTAATGGTGTTTTCAATCACCTCATCTGATTGTGAAATCTGTGAATTAGGAAGACCAAAGTAGAATTGATACATATAAATTACCGAGTTGGTAAAGAATATTGAATATTCCATGGACTACCAGAAGAATGAATTAATCTATCTTGGAAGAGGTACAGTCAGAATGCTCTTTGAAAATAAAGATGGTAATACTGAGTTGAGTCAGATGTTAATACTCTGAGTTAAATTTAACTCTGACTCATATATATGAGACAGGTGGACAGTGAATAAGGAAGACCATAGAAGAAGTGATGCATTTGTGTTGTGTTGGAGGAGAATATTGAAATGACCATGGACTGCCAAAATAACAAATAGATCTGTGCTGGATGAAGTACGGCTAGAGTGATCCTTGGAAGCCAGGATGGTCAGACTTTGTCTCTCCTGCTTGGGACATGTTGTCAGGATGGATCAGTCGCTGGAGAAGGATATCATGTTT
>NW_006409123.1:364253-366159 GCF_000296735.1 Chrysochloris asiatica
GAGAGACGAAGCTTAGCCATCCTGGCCTCCAGTTGAGGCATGGCTGATGAGTTTGTACCACCTACCTTGCAGTTCAAACTGTGCTTTCAGTCCAGTACTTATCCTACAAAGTTACACCAGAACTCTGCTTAGATCCTATTTTATTGTTGTAAGTGCCATCAAGTGTGTTCCTACTCACAGAGACCCTATGTAGTGTTTCCAAGAAGTAGCTGAGGAATTTGAACCACTTACAATGTGGTTCAAATCAACTTTGTGGCCCAGTGCTTACCCTACAGTGCCACACCAGGACTTCTGTGGTACTGTAGATAAGTGCAGTCAATTCATTTCTGACCCATAGTGACCTTGGGCAGGGCTTCCAAGGAGCAGCTGGTGAGCTTGAACTGTTGACCTTGCTGTTCAAATCCACTTTGCAGTCCAGGCATTGTAAAACTATGTGATATGCTTTTTAAGGCTATAAATCTGTGCAGTAGTAGACTATTACAACTATCTCCTACAGAGGGACTGATAGGTTAGAACCACCACCCTTTTGACCAGCAGCCAAGTGCTTAACACTGCTTCAACAACGCTCCCTTGAACACATTGTTGCTGTTGCTATTTGCTATCAAGTCGGCTCCAACTCATAGCCACCCTGTATAGGGTTTCAGAGAAGCAGCTGGTGGGCTTGAACTGCTGACATTGTGATTTTCAGTCCAGTGCTGATCCCAGGGCACCGCAACAGAAGTCCTCTGAACACATTGTTGCTGTTAAGTGCTACTGAGTTGGCTCCTACTCATAGTGACCCTGTACACAGTTTCCAAGGATTAGTTGGTAAACTGCTTATCTCATGGTTTAAAGTTCAGTGCTGATCCTCCAGTCCCATACCAAAAGTCCTCTGAACCCATTAGGAACTCTAACTTTTGCCTTCTTTATTACTAGTCATAATGCTTACATTTCTTATCATTTTTATATTCAGTCCTTTTTCTACATTGAGAAAACTTCATAAATACAATTTTCTTTAGTGTCAGTACTATATTTTAATACATTAAAATCTATTTAAATCCTGCTGTTATATTTCAGTTTATTTAAAATAATTTTTAAATCTTACTCATCTCCTTTTCCATTTGATTTCTTTAATATTTTAGCCATTTGTTTAATTTGGCTTTTAACTTCTGTTTTACAGATATATCTTGCAGGTAGTTGATGTTATTAGAAAATGGCTAACTAGCATGTTTTTAGAAATGATAACTTTCCCTTATTATCTGAAAGTATAGCATTCCAGTGAAACCTTTTATAAAGCAAAGTTATGAAAAACAAAATAGCAATTACCAATAATTTATATAAAAAAGTTTGGAAACTTCACAGACACACAAAAAAATAATCTAACAAATCATATCAAATGATACATAAACCCTAAAATAACATTAACATAGTATTCATAGAAACAGTTCAGAGGCATGATAACTTGATGCTGAGTGTAAATCCTGGAGAAGGGACTGGGTTATGAAATTGCTCTGAGTGAAAATTTCCCATTTAATGACTTGCTACAAAAAAATAAGTTTAATGCTAACTTTGTCTTTTTTTTCTCTCTCTCTTTCTGTCAAAGTGAAATTCCTCTTTGTAATTGTATGTTGTTGTTGATGTATGTGCTGTGGAGTCAGTTCTGACTCATAGTGACCCTGTACAGTGTTTCCAAGAATGATACATGAATCATTCCACCTAAAACCCTCTCTCTATTTCTCTATTGGGTTCAATAATCTTTTGCAATATTCATGCAGAACTCAGAAACAATATTCAGAGTTGTGGGGTTTACTGGGGAAATCTTGGCAGAGTTTTCCAGTCAACTGCTGATTAATATCCATAAGACATACCACTCCATCATAAGTCTTAGCCTGAAGGCACTTGGTTCTAGCTCCATGGGTCAGCAAAC
>NW_006409123.1:366744-368613 GCF_000296735.1 Chrysochloris asiatica
TATTGCAAGTAACAGCAGAATATTGTTAGACATATGAGCCCCTCAGGTTGGAAGGAAATCAAAATACAATGAAAGAAGAGCTGCCTTCTAAAAGTAGAGTTGACTGTGATGATACAAATGGAATAAAGCTTTTGGGACCTTCATTTGCTGATGGAGGAGGGAGGAAGAACACAACTCAAAAAAAGGAGAAACATCTGTTAACATGCATTACTAATAAGAACATGGAATGTATGAAGTATGAATATAGGAAAATTGAAAGTTGTCACAAATGACATGGAACACATAAAGCTAAGTTAATGAAAGTGAGCTGTAAAGGACTGGAATTGACCAACATGGTTTACAATGCTGGGGCTGACACACTGAAGAGGAGTGGGATTGCATTCATCATCAGAAAGAACGTTTCAAGACATACCTTGAACTATAATGCAGTTTATGATAAGATAATATCCATAAGCCTACATGGAAGAACAGTTAATACCACAGTTATTCAAATTATACTCCAAGCAATAAAGCCAGTGATGATGAAACTGACAAATTCTACCCATCTTTTTAAGTCTGAAATGGATCAAGAATGCAATGAAGATGTACTGACAACTATAGGTGATTATAATGCAAAGGTTGCAAACAAATAGGAAGTTTCAGTAGTTGGAAAATCTGACTTTGGTGATAGAAATTATAATAGAGATCACATGATAGAACTTTGCAAGATGACTTCTTCAATGCAAATACCATTTTGGAACAACACAAAATACACCTTAATCTTGGTGTGATGGAATCCTAGTGTGTCATTGTGGAATAATGCAGTGGACTACAAAGGTGGTTTGAACTGCAAGGCCAGTGGTTCAAATTCATCAGCTGCTCCTTGGGAACCATCTACAGAGTTGCGATGAGTCAGAACTGACTGAACAGCACTTGACAACAACATGGACATCACCAGATGGCATACACAGAAATCAAATTGACTATATCTGTTGTAGATATGGTAGAAAAACTCCACATTTTTACTAAAAACAAGGGCAGTGCACATCATGGAACTGACCATCAATTGCTCATATGCAAGTTCAGGCTGAACCTGAAGAAAATTAGAACAAGTCCATAATAGCCAAAATATGACCTAGAACATATTTCACCTGATTTTAGAGACCATGTCAAGGGGAGATTTTATACATTTTGACATCTAAGACAGAAGAACAGAAGAGTTATGGGAATCCATCAATAACGTCATATAAGGAGAAGACAAAAGGTCATTAAGAGGACAAAAAGAAGTCTAAGACTAAAATGGATGCCAGAATACACTCTGAAACTTGCACCCCAGTGTAGAGATGCTAAAGCAAATGAAAGTAATGATGAGGTAAAAAAGCTGAGCAGAAGATATCAAAAGACAACTTGAGATGACAAAGTCAAATATTACAATGAAATGTGCAAAGACCTGGAATTTGAAAACAAAAATGGAAGAACACATTCAACATTTCCCAAGCTGAAAGAAATGAAGAAAAATTCAAGCCTCAGTTGCCAATATTCAAGGACTCTATGAGCAAAACATTTAATGATGCAGAAATCATCAAAAGAAGATGGAAGGAATATACAAAATTACTGTACCAAAATGATTGGATGATGTTCAACCTATATCAAGAGATAGCATATGATCAACAGTCAGTGATACTGAAGAAAGAAATCTGAGATGCACTGAGAGTATCAACAAATCTATCAAAGATCTGGAAAGTTATGGAATACAATCTGAAATATTTCACCGAAATGATACAGCACTGAAGGTACACACTAATCTATGCCAAGAGATTTGAGAGGCAACTACCAGGCCAACTGATTACATAAGATCCATATTTGTGCCCATTCCTAAGAGAGGTAGCC
>NW_006409123.1:370413-373238 GCF_000296735.1 Chrysochloris asiatica
CTGCCCTGTACTCCAACTTCCCCTCCCACCCTTATCCCTACCCCTACATCCTAACAACCCCCTAAGAGTCCACTTTAGTGGATTCATAAGGGCTCTTTTTCCTAGTCTTTTACACTACTGGTCCTATGCAGTATTTTTCCTTTTGTGACTGACTGATTTCATTCAACATAATGTCCTTAGGTTCATCCATGTTAGGAGGTGGCATGCAGCTTCCTTGTTATTTTTCAAGGTAGCATCATACTGGTACATTTTTGCTAAATAGAATTCAAATATTGCTGTAAAATTTTGTTTACAGAGAACTGATATAGTCTTAAACCTGATTTAGCCTATCATTATTGACATGAGATGAATCTTGGCTGAAAACATAGAATAAGTAAAGGATGTTTGCCTGTACTTTATTGACTATGCAAAATTTTTCAACTACGTGGACCATGACACGCTATGGAAAGCATTGCAACTAATGGACATTCCATAACACTTAATTGTGTTCATGAGTAACCTGTACTTAAATCAAAATGAAGTTGCACTAACAGAATATAGGTACACTGAATGGTTCAACCCCAGGGTTGTTTATTATTACCATACTTATTCAATTTGTTTTCTGTGCAAATAATCAGAGAAGCTGTATTATGTGAAAAAGAACATGGCATCAGGCTTGGAGGAAGACTCATAACAACCTGCAATATGTTGATGATACAACCTTACATGCTGAAAGCAAAGAAGACTTAATATACTTACTGATTAAGATCAAATACCACAGACTTAAATACAGATTGAACCTCAATATAAAGAAAACAAAATCCTCAACTGTGAACTAATTAATAACATCATGATAAACAGAGAATGATTGAAACTGTCAAAGATTTCATTTTAAAAAAAAATTTTAAAAGTTTGTATTGTGAATTATGTGATAACTTATATGGGAGAAAATCAGCTTTACATTCATAATATCTTATTTTGCTCCATTGCAATGATTGCAATCTCCTGCATACATTATCAAACAACCAACGGGTATACCCTGCAAGCCTGTCCCCTGGCTATTAGCACATAGCCCCTCTCTCTCCCTGAGTCTAAAGTCCCCAGCCACTCCATCTCTCCACGTCATCATCTCTGCCTTCACTGCTTATCTGAATAGGGTCCCACACTTTACCTTTCTACCTTGATGGCTCCAGAGACCTCCACTCTTGGACTGAAAAATCAACCACTCCCCTGCTTTTGTTAAAACATGTCTACTTTTATGTTTCCAACACTCATAGTCCGTCCTGATAGCAATCATTCCCTATTGAAACACAAAAGTCTTATCCCCATCTCCTTTCACCAGCCCAATCCAGACAGGTTGGAAACCACTCAGTGGAGAGTTTACCTTTCCCTGCACCTTCTGGAGCTAGGTTCCCTATAGAACGCTTATAAGCCAGTCACGTCTTACCTTTGTAGCCCCCCATTTTGGGTAGCCAATGCCTAAGTTGCCCATCCTTGTTTATCCTGTCCACCAAGGAGGTGGGAATGATCTTCACTGTAAAGATTTGTTTCCTAATTTGACCTACTGCATCAATGAGTATAGGTCAAGTTCATCAACTTGTAAAGTTCTATTTTCGTCTTCTTTCTTCCTCTAGTCAAGTTCTGATCATCCAGCCATTGAAGCCATGTCAAGTAGGTACTATCTGCAAGTATGGGTGTTCTTGTGCATCTCCCCTCATATCAGCTGAATGCTACTGCTCTGGTCCTCTGTGACTGTATCCCTGCTCCTGGGTCCAGGAGTCCCCAAGTCTCACAAAGACTTCATTTTGTTTGGATCCAATATCAATGCTTATGGAAACAGAAGTCAAAACAACAAATGACATATTGTTTTAGGCAAATATGCTCCACCAGATCTCTTTAAAGTATTTATGAACAAAGATGTCAGTTTGAGGATTGTGGTGTTCCTAATCCAAGCCGTGGTATTATCAATAGTGTCATATGCATATGAAAGCTGTACAACGTATAAGGAAGACCTTAGAAGAACTGGTACATTTGAGGTATGATGTTGGAGAAGAAATTTAAAGGTAACATTAACTGCCAGAAGAACAAACACATCTGTGTTGCAAGATGTTTAGCCATAATGCTCCTTAGAAGCCAAGATGACCAGACTTTATCTCTCATACTTCAGACATGTTATCAGGAGGGCCCAGTTCTTGGAGAAGGACATCATGGCTGGTAAAGTGGAGGGTCAGAGAAAAAGAGGAAACCCCTTAACAAGATGCATTGGTATAATAGCAGTGAAAATGTGATCAAGCATAACAATTGTGAGAAAGGCACAGGACCAAGAAGTAGTTCAGTCTGTTGTGTATATAGTCTCTATGAGTTGAACCAAATCGACAGCATGTAACAACAACTAATGTAGGTTTTTGGTTAAACCAATGTGGCATAAAGTCAGCTTTCAAATAGCTTAGTTTGCTGTTCTGTTTGGCTGACACTATGTGAGTAACCACCACTTATCTCTCAGCTTGTCCTACTGTAGTGACTTGTATGTTGTTGCTAGGATGCTTTAAACTATATAATCAATATTAGGAATACCATCTGAGTCATCCACAGGTTTCACTGCAGCTAACAGATTAAGAAGAAGAAGTGGAAATCTACTTTTGGGAAAACTGGCAACTGAAAACCTTATAAATAGCAGCTGAGCATTGTCTAATATAGTGATGGAAGATGAGCACCTCAGGTTAGAGGGCACTCAGAATGCAAATGGGAAAGAGCTATCTCCCTGGTGCACACGTTACCTACATTGACATGGGTAGAGTGAAGCTATTGAAACTTTACTTGCTAATGTGTCACAACTCAAAATTAGA
>NW_006409123.1:374015-376242 GCF_000296735.1 Chrysochloris asiatica
CAAAGACTGGCCTTGCATAACTACCACGTTAATTTAGAAACTATCTCAAAAATAGATTTGATGCAATGAGCACTAATGACCAATGCCCACACAAATTATCCTACAGTGCCACACAAGATATTATGCAGTATCAAGACACCATACCTTAATTAAGAAAAAAGGTCATTAAAAAGACAGCAAAAGAAGAAAATGCAAAAATGTATGTCAAATGAGATTTAAACATAGCGTGAACATCACATCTAGTGCTAAAGAATAAAGAAGAATTGATTTTAAAAAAGAGCTGAACTCAGATTTCAAAGGACAGCTCCAGTAGACAAAGTAAAGTACTGCATTATAATGAAATGTGAAAAGACCTGAAATTAGAAAATCAAAAGGGAAGCACATGACTGACATTTCTCAGACTGAAAGAAATGAAGAACAATTTCACATCTTAGGTCGCAATACTGAAGAATTCTTTGTGCAAAAATGGACTTACTATTTGCAGTTTCTAAGGAGCTCTGGTAGCGTAGTGGTTACAAATCCGGCGGCTAACCTCAAGGTCGGCAGTTCAAAACTACCAGCTGTTCCGAGGAAGAAAGATGAGGCATTCTGCTCCCGTAAAGATTTACAACCTCAGAAACCCTGTTCAGGGGTCACTATGAGTTGGAACTGACTCCAGGGCACATAACAACTCCCTATTTTTATTTAATTAATGATCTAGACATGTATGTGTTTGGCACTGGAGAAAAATCTTTACTGATTATATGTTTTTAAGATGCCTACATTTTATTGTATGAAATGAATTTGTAAAGTTATTAGAATGAAGATACTTACCCAAGACTTTTACACAAGAATGACTTTATTTTTTCAAAATTGTCATTCTGTGGGATAAGAGAGCTTATTTCAACAGTGCATTTAAATGTAGTACTACTATTGTTCTAGCTGAATGTGTTTGAAGATAAAATTCACAAGGTATTTAAATAACATTTCACAAGTAAGCATTAATCTAAACATCTTCAGCTTAATTGAAACTTAGAGTTATGAATACATTTGTTATGTATTTATCAACACCGAGAATAACTTGCTTTAAAGATGTGTGCTTCTATTTCCAGAATCCAGCCTGTTTGTTTTCATTAATAAAAATCTTCTGGTAGCTAGTGGTTATGAGTCAGGCTGCTAACCTCACTATCAGCAGTTCCAAACTATCAACGGTTTCATGGGAGAAGATGAAGCTTTCTGCTCCTGTAAAGATGTATAGCCTATGCAGGATTGTTAGGAATCAGAATCGACTAAATGGCACCCCACTCCCACCCCACCATATTAGAACAGTCAATTTAATTATAACATATTTATATTAACTTCTTTGTAATTTTTAACATTCTGAGAGTAAATTGTTAAAACACGTTAGATAAATATCCACATAAAGTATTAAGGTCTATGATCACAGATAAAGTCAATGTATCTACTAGTATATTTAACTTGTTAAACAACATCAAATGCAACTTAATTTAAAAATAAGCAAAAAATGTAAAAATTGCCATGTGAATTGTTCTAAAATGTATATTTTAAGTGAGTGACTTGCTTCAATAAGGTTAAATTTTCAGATAAAAATTATTTAAAATAAAACATAACAATTTTAAAAGAATAGTGGATAAAATAATAGTTTATACTAAACAAGATGTTCTGGTGTGGCATTGTACAATAAGCATTAGACAACAAGGTCTGTTTGAACTGCAAAGTGTGAGGTTCAAATCCACTAGCTACTCATCAGAAAACCTATACAAAACCACTAGGTGTCCCAATCAAGTCAATGGTAGTTAACAACAACAAGAATACTGAATAATAGTGCCAACTTGTTTGTAGAGTTCTAGAACATAGTAACAAAATTTAGGCTGAAAATCACGTACTACGATTGTGACTAGACTTAGAAATTCATGAAAAAAGCAAAGAAGTAGGAATATATTAATTAAATTAACAAGTTTTAGAAATAGTTTCCAAATGTCCTTTACATTTACTTTTAGCTGAAATTATATTCAGAACAATTAGAAAAATTGAGAAACTATTTATTTTAAGGGAAAATCTAATTATATTGATTATTGACAAAAGGAACACACTTAAACTGAGGTAACCTAACCCAAGCCATGGTATTTTCAATAACCTCATATGCATGGGAAAGCTGAACAGTAAATAGGGAAGACTGTACAAGAATTGATGCTTTTGAGTTATGGTGTTGGAGGAGACTATTGAA
>NW_006409123.1:378146-379434 GCF_000296735.1 Chrysochloris asiatica
GTAGAAGAATTGATGCCCTTGAGTTGTGGTTTTGGAGGAGAGTACTAAAAGTGCCATGGACTGCCCAAAGAATCAATAGATCTATTTTGGAAGAAGGGCAGCCAGAGTGCTCCTTGGAGGCCAGGTTGGCTAAACTTTGTCTCTCATACTTTGGACATATTGTTAGGAGAGAACAGTCTCTGGATAAGGATGTCATACTGAGTAAGATGGAGGGTCAGAGAAAAAGAGGAAGGTCCCCAACGAGATGGATCAGCCAGGTAGCATCATTGATGGTGTCAAGTGTGGCAGCGGTGGTGGGGTAGACCCAGGATCGGATATTGTTTCGTTCTGCTGTGCATGGGCTAGCTATGAGTCGGTTCCAACTCGATGGCACCTGGCAACAACAACAATATATACCTATCAACTACTTGGCTGGAAATTGGGCCATGCAGCTGGTTACTTTCCACACCTTAAGAATGGTTGAGGGCCATAATCTATGCTCAGGTTCCTGCAGTCTCTTTTTGACCAGCAAGCCTGTTTTTTTGTTTCTGTTGTTAATTATTTTGGGCTTTGTTCCACACTTTCTCCCATTTTACCTGGAACCATCCAAAGTGAACTCTTTCAGAGCCATTGGCAGTGGTACCAGGCACCAACTAATACTTCTGGCCTCAGCTTCATGCAGACTAATGTTTGCGTGTCCCATTAGTCCACTGGACTAATTGATTCCAAGACTCTTCAGGTTTTTGTTTTGATTTGTTTTGATACAAAATCATACAAAAAAATTTTAAACAAAGAGATCAAAGTGAAACTATTGATACGAGAGGTTAGCTCAGAAGTTTATGACAAACAGGGTAGTTTGATAGATTTTTTGAAAGTACAAAAGATAATCAAAAAGGCCTTATCAAGAAAAGTTCTAAATTTTAATTTTTAAATATATTGGTGTGAATGAGGCAACTAACAACACAATTTATTGTCAATACTGTGTTTCCTATAATCAAATACCTCCTGAATAAATTCTGAACTCCTAAAACAATGCCTGAAATGTAGAAAACATTAGCTTAAATATTTGATTTAAAAATATAGCTATTTTATTTCTGCTGATGAGTTATGTGAAGATTTATTTATACATTGCAAAATATTAATAGTGCATTTAATCTCTGTTTCTCTACCTCAAATATTATTTTATTTTCTCAGTGTGTCTTAAAACCATGGTTTAAAAAATCATATATAAAAGCACTAGAGACTTCCGGTTTTGGGACAGGAGAAGCAGAGACAGGCAGGGAAGGCTTCTCGGTGGAGGTGCGAAAAA
>NW_006409124.1:0-6232 GCF_000296735.1 Chrysochloris asiatica
AAACCATAAAACATGCCTTAGGACTGGCACACCTTAATCCTCAAATGGGTATCTTTTCTCTTGAAAACTTTAAAGAGGTCTTGTGCAGCAAATTTGCCCATTAAAATATATCATTTAACTTCTTCACTGCTACTTCCATGAGTGTTTATTGTTGATCCAATCAAAATGAATTCTTTGAAAATTTCAATATTTTCTCAATTCATCATGATTTTAGTCATTAGTCCAGTAGAGAGGATTTTTGTTTTCTTTAGATGTAAGTGCAATCCACCAGCTTGTATCATCTGCATATTGAAGATTGTTCATTAGTCTTCTGCAATCCTGATGCTACATTCTTCTTTATAGGATCCAGCTTCTCGGATTATTTACTCAGCATACAAAATGAATAAGTATGGTGAAAGTATACAACCCTGGCACACACCTTTCCTGATTTTAAAGTATCCCCTAGTTCTTTTCTAACAACTGCCTCTTAGTCTACGGACAGGTTCCTAATGAGCAAAATTAAGTGTTCTGAAATATCCATTCTTCACAATGTTATCCATAATTTCTCATGATCCACATGGTCAAAAGTCTTTGCATAGTCAATAAGGCACAAGTAAACATCTTTCTAATAGTCTCTGCTTTCAGTCAAGATCAACCTGACTTCATCAATGATATCCTTCATTACACACACACTTCTAAATCTAGCTTGAATTTCTAGCAGTTCCCTGTTGATGTACTGTTACAACTATTTTTAATTATCTTCAGAAAAATTTTGCATGCATGTGATATTAATGGTATCAGTGAATGATTTCCACATTTCCCTGGTTCATCTTTCTTTGTAATGGTAACAAGTATGGATCTCTTCAAATCAGTTAGTTGGCATATAGCTGTCTTTCAAATTTCTTGACATAGATGACTGATTGCCTCCAGTGCTGTAATAGTTTACTGAAAGATTTCAATTTGTGTTCTGTCAGTTCCTGGAGCCTTGCTTCTTGACAATGTCTTCAGTGAAGCTTAGACTTCTTCTTTTAGTACCATTGTTTCTAGATCATAATGCTACATCTTGAAATGGTTGACCATCTACTGCTTCTTCTTAGTACAATTACTCTGTGTATTCATTCCACTTTCTTTTGATGTTTTCTGAATGATTTAATATTTTGTTCATGAAATCCTTAAATATTTCAAGTCAAGGCTTGAATTTTTTCCTTCAGTTCTTCAGCTTGAGAAATGCTGAGCATGTTCTTCCCATTTGGTTCTCTAACTTCAGATCTTTATGTTTTCATTATATGCTTTATTTTCTAGAGCTACCCTGTGAAATGTTCTGTTCAGTTCTTCTACTTACTCATTTTCCAATTTACTTTAGCTTCTCTATATTCGAGAGCAAGTTTTAGAGTCTTTTCTGACATTCACTTAGTCTCTGTCTTTCATTTTTGTCTTTCTCATGACCTTTTGCTTTCTTTCAGTATGGTATTCTTGATGTCATTCCATAACTTTTCTAGCCTTCTGTCATTGGGGCCTAATGGAACAAACCTGTTCTTGAGCTGGTCACTAAATTCAAGTGGATCATATTGAGGGTCATACTTGTGTTCACCCTCAGTTTTCATTTTCTTCAGCGTCGGCCTGAACAGTCTTATGAGCAATTGATGTCTGTTCCACCTTCATCCCCTGGCCTTGTTTTGGCTAAAGATATTAAGCTTTCTACTGTCTCTTCCCACAAGTGTAATTAATTTGATTATTGTACATTTTATCTGTTGAAGTCCATGTGCATAATCACTTCTCGTGTTTAAAAAAATTATTGGCAACGAAAAAACTTTTAGTCTTGCGAAATTCTATCATGCAATGACCTGCATCATTTCTGTCACCAATTTGATATTTTTCAACAACCAGCACTAGACCGCAAGGTTGGTTTGAACAATGAGGTTGGTGGTTCAAACTCACCAGCCACTCCTCAGAGCTCCTATATAGGTTTGCTATGGGTCAGAACCAACTCTATGGCACATAACAACAACAAATCCTTTCGTTTTATTTTGAACAATAGTTGCATGTTTGATCCATTTCAGACTGATGAAGTTGGTAGAATTTTTCAGTGACTTTAGTGGTTCATGTGTAAATTTGAATAGTAGTGTATATATATGGATATTATCCTATCACAGACAACATTGCACTTCAAGATAGTTCTTGAAATGTTCTTTTTGATGATAAATGTGACACCATTCCTCTTAGATTTGTCGTTTCCTGCTGAGTAGCTCATATGGGTTTCAGATTCAAAATGACTAGTAACAGTCCATTTCAGCTCAATAATGCCTAGGATATTGAGCTTTCTTTATACATTTAATTTCATTTTTGACAACTTCCAGTTTTCCTAGAACCTTACTTGTTATGTTCCATGTTGTGATTATTGATGGATTTTTGCAGCTGTTTATCCTCATTTTGAGTTGTACCCATCAGCAAATAAAGGTCCTGAAAGCTTTATTCTATTTGAAGCATCATGGTCACCTCTGCTTTGAAGAGGCAGCTCTACCTCAGTCACATTTTGAGTGCCTTCTAACCTGAGTGGCTTATCTTGTGGTACATTATCTGACATTGTTTTGTTTCTGTTAATAGTGTTTTTATCTTCTGACATTATATATGACAATATTTTGCTGCTATTATTAAGGTTTTTAGTGGCTGATCATTCAGAAATAGTCTTCCTCTACTTCCTAGTCTCTCTTTGTGTGGATTCTCCACTGGTATTGAAATATCAGTGCTATATCTTCTGGCATCACAGCAACATGCAAGCCACCACAGTATGACAAAGTGACAGATGAATGGTGGGAAGAAGTCAATAGAATTCTTCAATTTCTTCATTATTGGCTTTTGTGGTTTCCCCATAAATTTAACAGTGGTTGTTTAAACTGATCTTCTTTATGTTGTTGTTATGTGTCATCAGTTTCTGACTCATATCAACTCTGTGCACAACAGAATAAAAGTCTACACGGTCCAGCATTATTCTCACAATAATTTTTATGTTTGAGCTCATTATAGCAGTCACTGTGTCAATACATCTCACTGGGGTCTTTCTCATTTTCCCTGACCCTCCACTTTTCCAAGCATGATGCTTTTCAACAGGATTTTGGTCTCCCTCCAATGCTGATGCCACATTCTTTTTCACATGTCCCCCAAATAGAATATTTGCTCATCATATAGATTGAATAAAATTTAGTGAAGGATAAAACCTTGGAGTACATCATTCCTGATTTTCATCCATTCAATATTCTCTTGTTTTGTTTGAAGATTATCTCTTGGTCTATGTGCAAGTTCTTCATTAGCACAATTAAGTTTTATGGATTAACCTTATAGGCACATAGATATTATCTTATTACAGATAGCATTGACTTGTTGTTAAGTGCTGTTGAGTCTAGTCCAACTCATAGTGAGCTTGTCTAGGGTTTCCAAGGAGCAGCAAGTGAGTTTGAACCACTGAACTTGCAGTTTAAACCAACTGTGTGATTCACTGCTTAGCCTACAGCACCATATGATATGCAAAATAGAGTTTGTTCCCGCTTAACCCTCAAGCAGGTAAACATATGCCAGATACACACTTTGGCCAAATTAGCAAAGAAGTACCCTGGGTTTGAAGTTCATATTATTGCCTGATACAAATCTTACATTTCCCCAAAATTCTGTAGATGTTGTTAACATTCATCAAGAGTCTATGGATTCAAAGATGAACATATAACTTAAAATCTTATTACTTTCAAACAACCCCATGTGTATCAGAGTTGTACTATGCTCCACAGAGTTTCCAGCTTCTGTGATCTTTCTGAAGTCAGTTGTCAGACCTGTATGGGTATACTTGAACTCTAAGATTTCAATTAACTGTGCACAATCCATATGATACCATATAACTACAAATCACCAAATCTTTGATGAAATTTTAGCAGGCTTGGTTGATAAGTCTATTTGCATTGCATCAGGGTATTTAACTTTTATGGTCTTTTTCACCAGAATCCAAAACCCCTGTCTATTTATGAGAAAACAGAAAAGCCCAAATTGAGAGACATTCTATAAAATGTCTAGCCAGATCTCTTCAAACTGTCAAGGTAATAAGAGATGGAAACTGCCACAGATTCAAGATGATCAAGGAAACATGAGAAAATGCAACTTGATATCATAGAACATAGAATCATGGAACAAAAGTGCTATTGATAGTGGTTGTGTGCTGTGGAGTCAGTTCCAACTCATAGAGGCCCTTCTATATGTAGTGTTTCTGAGGCTGTAAATCTTTACGGGATCAGAAAATCTCATCTTTCTCCCATGGAACAGCTGGTAGTTTGAGTCTGCTGACCTTGAAGTTAGAAGCCTGACTCATAACCACTACACTATCAGAGCTCCTTAAAATGCTATTAAGAAAGAAAACTAAATAAACTGATGAAATTTGAATAAAGCTTAATTAATGATGTTGTATGAGTTTAACTTTCTTAGTTGGGACAAATTTATCATAATTATATAAAATGTAAACTTAATGGAAATTTGGGTTAAGAGTATATTTAAACTATTTCTGCATGTGTTCTGTAAATCTAAAATATTTTCAAAGCAAAAGATTTAAAAAGTAATCAATAGTAGTGAAAACACAAATTTTTCTATAAGTGGGAGAAATTGATTTCCTATTTAGGAAAGGGGAAAAAGTAAATCTGTTTCCACACACAAATCCAAAATCAAGAGACAAAAAGCCACAGAGGTGGAAATATGAGAGAAAAGTGTAAATACAGAAGATAGATCCAAGGTGTTCAGCATCCTGCAAAATAAGAGAATACAGGAAGAAATAATCAAATAGAAAACAACTTTTGAAAACTAAAAATGAAAGAAGTCTTTATTTTTAAATGCTCACAAATACTAAGTAAAACTCAGCCCAGACCCAGAAAATAATCATAGAAAATTTCTATAACATCAATGATTCATAACTCAATGTCAAATGCTTTAGAAGAAAATAGGGAAATAATAATCAAATTCACATCAAGCTTTTATAAAAGAGGATTGGAAATTCCTATCATGTTAAAAGAAAGAAAGAAAAAATCATAAGACTATACTTCAACTAAAGTCCTGGTATGGATCTTTGGGATAAGCACTGGACTGCTAATTGCAATGTTGGTGGTTAAAACCCACCAGACATTCCTTGGAAACCATATACAGGGTTGCTATGAGTCAGAACCAGCTCGATGGCACTTAACAGTACTTCAAATATGAAAACAAGTTTGTTGTTGTTGTTGTGAAGTGCCATCAGTTCTGACTCATAGCGACCCTGTATAGAGTTTCCAAGGAGCAGCTGGTAAGCTTGAACCGCTGACCTTCTATTCAAACAGACCTTGCCATCTAGCACATTAACCCATAGCACCACATCAGGACTCTGGAAACAAGTATAAGTAAAATAAAAAGTAATTTATGTTTCATTATTTAAACCGGTATGAAATTTAAGCAGTCAGTAAGAAACTCTAGTAACTTTCTGGAAATTGGTGATATGAACAAATCCACTCTTCTGTCATTCTACAAACCACCCAGAAGAGCAATCAGATATTGTTACACTTAGCTGTGTAAGAACTCAGAAAGAAGCATTGCAGCAACTTAATAAATCTTGGATCAAGAAAAAGACAACATTAAATGGTGGTGGTACAGCGAAACAAGATGAGATTCGTTGAGTGCAAAACTGATGTTCTTCCATGTAGACTATCACTCAATGCACAATAAAAGCTTTAAAACCAATTTAAAAAAATAAATAAAATTAAGTATTGTTGGTGAATGGAAGGGATTGTAATCATTGTAATGAAGCAAAGTGTAAGTACAGATTTGTTGAGTGTAAAAACATCTCTTCTGTAAACTTTTACTCAATTTACAATTAAAAGGTTTTTTTTTTTTTTAAATGGTGGTGGTGGTGGTGGTATGCCATCTAGTCAGTTCAGACTCATAGCAATCTTGTATAGGGTTTCTGAGGAGCAGTCTCTGAGTAGGGAATCTTTATTTTCTCTTGCCAATACTTTTCTGTAATCTCTGATTGGCATAGTAACTGTGGCCTATAGAATGTGCTCACAGAGAGGGTCCTGGTCTCTGGTTTGGAAATGAACAGGCAAGACTTGGCTAGTGGACTATTTGGGATGTTTTTGTTGATCTAAGGGCTTCTTCTATTTTTCTTTCAAAAGTTTTATTGTGAGGATGAGCAGACCAGCCTGGAGTGGCTAGAAGAATAAAAGATACCTCTTGAAAGAAAGACCTGCAGGAA
>NW_006409124.1:7270-8586 GCF_000296735.1 Chrysochloris asiatica
ATACCCTTTGGGTGGTTGAGGATGCATGGAGGGGATTGGAACCATGGCAGTGAGATGATATACGATGGAATGAATGTAAAACTAAAGTTCTCCCATGTAAACTATCATATAATTCACAATAAAACATTTAAAAAAAGTTTTATTGTGAATTGGATGAAGATTTACAGAGAAAATAATCAGTTTGACATTCAGCAAATCATACATTTAAATTTCAATGATTGCAATTCCCTCTATGTAACATTACTTATTATCTCATTTCCACCTTGTGTATCTTGTTTTTATTCTCTCTTTTCCACGCTTTCTAATGTTTGTCCTCGAGCAAATGCTATCATTTTTGTCTTAAATGGTTGGCCAGTCTATGGTGTGTTGTCCCCCTATATGCTAATCTATTGCTTGGCTGAACATTGAGGCACTGGGTGAGTTCATTTGCAGACCTGAAGAGTGACCGAGGGTTATAATCTCAGCGTTCCACCAGTCTCTGTCTGACAAATTAGCTTGGACTTTATTATGATACTGAGTTTTGTTTCACGTTTTCTCTCACTCTATCCAGGATCTTCCAATGTGATGCCTTTGAGAATAATTGGTAATGGTAGCTATCATCATCTAGTTGTGTTCTCAGGAGCATGGAGACTGATGTTCACGTGGTCTATTAGTCCATTGGGCTCATTAGTCTATTGTTTCCAGGTGTCTTTAATTTTCATCACTCTTTTTTCCTCCAGACAGGGAAAGTGCCAAAGATGGCTGCTCATGAACTTTTAAGATTCCAGTTGCTGCTCACCAAAGTAGAATGTGGAATACTGTTCTTGTGAACTGTGTTATGCCAATTGACTATGCTGCCCTCCGAGATTATAGTCCGGAATCCTCAGACCTAGCAACTCATTTCCTCAAGGTGGTTGGTAAAGAAGTTTTCATGACTTTGCTCTAAGGGCTTTGAAAGGGGCACTGGTGTAGTAGTGAGTTATGTGTTGGCTGACTTGGTGGCACATAGCAACAACAAGGACTTTGGAAGGACTGAATTGGGGATATTTCCCTGATATGATGTACCTTGGAACTCATGAAGGGTAATAGAAAGTGACCAACAATGCCTAAGGTTGATAATGGAAAGACTGAACAAACCAAACCCATTGCCCTCAAGTCAATTCTGATTCACAGCAATTCTATTGAATATGTTACTTCCCAGTTCTAAGGTTGTCTTTATATTTGTTATTCTTTTGATGAATATTTCTTTTTTTTTTTGACTTTCAGTCTATGTGTTTTGTCTTCTTCTGTTTGTTCATTTGTTGTGTTTGCTATTCTACTTTTTTTTTTTTTTAATT
>NW_006409124.1:12206-16603 GCF_000296735.1 Chrysochloris asiatica
GATCATCCCCTGAGCCTGCTTGTTCGGGTATTCTGTGTTGTTGTTGTTGGAGCTCTCTGCTATACGTCCACCCGATCCGCCATCTTGTTTGCTCTACTGCTATTCTACTTTTATGAAAGATTTAATTTCACAGTTTTCACCCTATGCTTCTTCTCTAGTAACTTAACAGTTTTAGATTTAACATTTAGATCGTTGATCTATTGTCAGTTCATTTTTATGTATATGTGAGGTATGGGTTCTGCTAGACTTTCCTGCTAGCGCATATTCAATTTTATCAGTACCATTTATTAAAAAGATTGCTTCTTCTCCATTAGGTGTGTTTTTTACTAGGACTTCCATTACACTATTACATAATAGTGGAGACAATTAGCATCCTGTCCTATTTCCCACTCTCAAAGCAGAAGCTTTCAGTCTTTCTTCCTTGATGAAAACCTTAGTTGTTGATTATATATATATATATATATATGTATATATACACCTTTAATTATGTTGAGAAATATCTCTTGCATTCCCATTTTGATGAGGGTTTTTATAAAGAAAGAGTGCTGAATTTTATCAAATGCATTTTCTGCATCAGTTGATGTGATCACGTGATTATTTTCCTCGGTTTTATTTATGTGGTGTATTACAGTGATTAATTTTCTATTGTTGAACTGCTTTTTCAGTCCTGGAATGAAAACTAATTGGTCATGGTTTATGATTTTTTTTTTTTTTTTTTTTTAATATATTGTTTAAATGTGTTGACTAGAGCTTGTGGATAATTGGTGTGTAACTTAATTTTTTTTTTTCCTTTTAAAATTTTACTGTGATGTGATTGCCTAGTTGAGGTGTTATGCTGGCTTCATAAAAAGAGTTAGGAAATGTTCCTTCCTCTACTATGTTTTTGAAGACAGACTGATATTTTTGATAACTTTTTTCTAAATGTTTGACAGAATTCTCCAGTGTGGCCATATGGTCCTTGGCATTGTTGCTGTTTTTTGGCAGTGTTTTGATGACATCTCCAATCGCTCTCTCTCTCTTTCTATGTGAGGGTCTGTTCAGATGTTTTATCACTGTTTGTGTCAGTTTAAGTAGGTAATATGTTTCTAGGAATTGTACATTTTGTGTATATTTTTACATTTTTGGAGTATAATTTTTCATAGTAATACTGTTATGTTCCTTTTGTATTTTGCCTATTTTATTGATTCTTTCAAAGAACAAGTTTCTAGTTTTGTTGAATCTTTCTATTGTTTTTTCTATTTTGTTTCATTTGTTCCTGCCCTAATATTTATTATTTCCCTTTTTTTCTTTGTGTTACTTTGCTATTCTTTTTTTTTTTTTTTCATTTGTTAGTTTAAGTTGTTAATTTTGTATCCTTCTTCTTTGTTAATGTAAACATTCATTTCTATGAATTTCCCTCTGAGTACTGCTTTAACTGTCAGAAAGATTTTGACATGTTGTGTTTGAATCATTTTCATCTGATTCAAAAATACTTTAACTTCATTTTTATTTCTTCTGTGATGCAATTAATTTTTAGTACTATACTATATTACTAAATTTTCATGTATTTGTATTTTTCTTATTTTTCCTTTTGTTGAGTATTTTATCTCATTTCTCTTGAATCATGGTAAGTTCAGTTACTCTGTCTTCTAGGTCATTTATTTCATATTCTGTCTGTTCATCTTTATTATTGAATGATTGAGTGTTTCGCTAACATTTTCTAATTTAGTTACTTTAATCTTTAATGACAGTAATTCTTTTTGGTTTTATGCAGTCGTTTTGTTGCTTTCAAGTTCCTCATTGAGTATTTCATTTTGCTCCTCAGTTTGTTTACTGACCTTCTTAAATTTGTTTTCTGATCAATTTTTGCTTTCTTTAGCATATTTTACTATTGTTTAGAAGTTTTCTAATTTTCCATTAACCTGGTCTCCAAAGAAATTTTCTGTTCTTCATATTTTTCTTTTGATTGCTCATTCTGCTATTGTGTTTTTGTGTGCTTTAATATATTTGTTGATACTGGGACATTTTGATATCTTGTTTAAGTCCTCTGTCTTCTTCTGAGGAGTCCTGCTGTGGCTCTGTGTGATGATATTCTAGACTGCAAAGTCGGTTTGAACCGCAAGCATGGTGCTCTTTAGAAACCCTGTTCCTTGGGTTGCTATGGGTCTGAACCAACTCTACAGCACTTAACAACAAAAACATTTTCTAAATGATCCCTAGAGTCACTGTGGGTTAAGCATCAGGCTGGTAACTGAAAGGTCAGTGGTTTTTGCCCAATAGTCACTCTATGGGAGAAAGATGGCATAGTATACTTCCTTAAAGATTTACACCCTCAGAAACCCCAGGGATCAGCTCTTTTCTGTTTGATAGAGTTACTATTAGTCAGAACTGACTTGACAGCAGTCCGTTCTTTTCCTAAGTACCACTAGAGGGTACTCAAATACTTACTATTTTTTCAGTGCTGCTGAGTCAAGCATTCTGTTGGAGGATTGATTGATCAGTGTGCTTATTCTAGCTTGTTATACCTGAGGTGGCTGAGTTTGCTAATGTGGTAGACTCCTTTTGTCTTCTGAGGTTTGGGTATAACGTAAGTATACACCTCAGATCTACTTCACCCCTTCCATGGAATTTGGGAAATCTCTGTCTTGCAGGTCAGTGTGCACACATGGGGATTTTTCATTGTCTATCACATTCAATCAGCATCACCTTAAAAGTTGGTCTATATCCTATGTTCTTTGTTCAGGGGTCATGCCCATCCCTGTCACAAAAAGGCCATGATGCAATGAGTGCCAATAGTTAGGATTTCTGTGCTTCTGTGATATATCTTCCTCCTCTTCCCTTTGTCTAGACATGACTAAACTCTGCAATATTTCAACTGCTGTCCAGGGTTGAGATTTCATTCTTTCCTCATTTTCTTCAGTCCATTGTTTGATGGCTAGAGAAACTATTTACACTGGCATTTTGCTCTTCTTTTGAATAGAGTTTTCAAGGATAATTTTGCAAAAGCAGATTGCCTTACCATTTTCCAGGGTGCTTTGCAGTGTACTCAAACCCCTAACCCTTCACTTAGAATCCAAACATGCTAACCTTTTAGTACTACTCAAGAACTCCATAAATGAAACCACACCTTTCTGGTCAGTTTATGTAAGTTATACAGTATGAGAGGATCTTTTCTTTCCTACCAAGTTGCTCACACAGTTGATATCTCTGTTGAGGGAAAGAGTAAAATGACATAGCAGCTTTCTTTGTCATGTGGTGTCATCATGATTAAATAACTTAATATGGTGATTTCTATAATAGCTTAAAATGATGTTAAGATGTAGTAGAAGTTTAGAAAATCAAGAAATGGTAGCACTTAGTCACAGTAATAACTATAGAGTTTCTAAAGAAGTAAGATTGTATAAAATAATTTCTTGGCAATGACTGTTGCACTTGGAAAAAAATGGAATTTAAAAGCATTCTGGCAATTTTGAAAAAGCCATTTATTGTAATAATTTGAAGAGCCAGAGTTTTCTGTGCTTTTGTGCCAATTCTCTTCTGGTTTGGCACTGCAGGTTAATGTGTTGGACTGCAAGATCAGTATATACCACAAGGTCGCTAGGTCAAGCTCACCAGGTGCTCCTTGGAAACCCTATACATACAGGTTCACTATGAGTTGGTATGGACTTCATGGCACTTAACAACAACAACAACAATAATATTAAGAAATGAGTAAGAATATATGAGTCTCTGAGAATGAGAACTGATGGGTTTTTATGCATTCTCTGTTTGGGTGGTACAATTTTTTGTCTCCAGGAGAAAGAAACTGGTACACATTAAGGGAAAAATAAGAAAATACTGAGATTTCTTCATTTTGCTCCTCCAAGAGACCAACTTTTAAGGACAACTTTACAAATTTTCTGGTTTTTTACTTTTGCTTGTATTTGGGCAATGGGAGTCTTCTCTTATGTATAGATAATAGACCACAGAATTATAGAAGATAGAAACTGAGGCATTTAATCCGCTATTCCACCCATGTGAGAATGGCACAAATTGGTTTCTTCTCTCAATCTAAACTGTTGACTGTTAGTTCCCCACAAGTCTATTAGGAAAGAAATCTCTGTAGTGAAGCTAAGCATATTAGACTTACTACATTAAAGACTAAGGCCATCTCACAGAGTCTCAGAGCTTCAAATGAGGAAATCAGGGGATATTATAGATTCTGTTAGTATGAGCTCAATGACTTTGAGACCAATCTTGTAAGACTCATTGAAAGAGTATTTCTAATAATTTACCTGGCATAACCTCTAGTGTTTCTGACTTAGTAGGCCTGGTGTGGCATTCAGTTACTAACCAAAAGGTTGATGGCTTGAGTCTATCCAGAGTTAAATCAGAAGAAAGACCTGGTGATCTACTTTTTTTATTATTATTATTAAATG
>NW_006409124.1:42226-46870 GCF_000296735.1 Chrysochloris asiatica
ATATGGTGTTTGCAGGAGGCATTCTGTAGATTAGATTCAAAGACACAAATAGTTCAAAAACAAAAGAAACAAAAGAGTGGAAAATATATATCATGTAAACAGCCAATTAAAAAAAAAGATTGTACAGTTAAACTAATAGCATATAAAATAGAATGCAAAACAAAAGTATTATTGATTATTAAAAACAAAAAAATGACTTTCTACATTGATAAAAGGTCAATGCACAGAGATACATGATAATCAAAAACATGATTGTAGCAACAAACACGAAAAATACATGAAGCAAAATGGACAAAGCTGAAGTAAGAAATAAATAATTGAATAATCATATTTGTATATTTTAATACATATTTTCAGTAAGTAAAATAACAACTAAGCAAAAGATGAAAAAACAAATGGAACACCCGAACAAAACAATATGCTGATTAAGCCTAACAAGAATCAAATGACCAGTCTATCCCAAAGCAGAAGAATACACATTCTTCTAAATGTACATAGAAGTTTTTGCAGTACAGATCATATGGTAGGACATAAAAATATCTATACATATTTTTAAAAAATTGAATTAAAACAAAGTATGCTCTCTAACCAAAAGAGAACGTAATTATAAGAAAATCAAAGAAGAAAATAATGGAACTATGGGAAAATTGAGCATTTGTTACTGTTCTTAAGTGCCATCTAATCACTTCTACTTCATCACAGCACTGTGCACAACAGAAGAAAACATTGACCAATTCTGCCTCATTTTCTGCTGCTTTGTCAGTCCATCTTGTTGGGGGTTTTCCTCTTTATTCTGGCCCTCCACTTTTCTAAATATGATTTCCTTCTCTAGGGATTAGTTCTTCCTGAAAATATATTCAAAGTAAGAGAGAGCATTGGATTCCTCACTAAGTAGCCAAAGCAGAAATCACAAAGGAAATTATATCAAATGACTGTAAAATTAAAGAAAATGAAGCACAACATGACAAAACTTAGGAGTGCAGTGAGATCACTAACTAAAGGGAGATTCAGGATGAAAATAATAAAAGATAGCTACAAGTTTTGGCAAAGGTGTTGAGAAATTTGAACTCTTACAATTGTTATTGGATATGTAAAACAGGACAGCTAGTTTTTGCAAAAACAGTTTAGCAGTTCCTCAGATACCCTGGGACCCAGCAATTCCATTCCTAGATATATACACAAGATAAATGAAAACCTATATGCCCACAAAACCTTAAAAAAATAAAGCCATAGCAGCATTACTCTTAATAGCTAAAAAGTGGATTCAACTTCGATATCTACTAATAAAATATTAAACAAAATATGACATATTTCATCAAGGAATATTTTAGACAGCAAAAAAAAAAAAATGTATTACTAATACATGCTGCAATGTAGTTGACCCTTGAGAGCATTATGCTAAGTGAAAAAAGCCGGTCACAAAGGATCAAATATTGGATAGTTCTACTTATGGGAAAAGTCCATAATAGAAGAGTCTTGGAGTCTTGGTATAAGACGGTAGGATAAGCAATGGATTGCTAACTACAAGGTCAGAAGTTGAAACCCCAGCCACTCCTTGGAAACCCTATACAGTTTTGCAATGAGTTAGAACTGACTTGACACTTAACAACATCAACAACATGTTGTTGTTGTTAGGTACCATCGAGTCGCTACTGACACATAGCGACCTTATGCACAGCAGAACAAAACACTGCCTGATGGAGAAAAGATCAAAGTTGTAAAGGACTTCATTCTTCTTGGATAAAGGAAGCAGCAGTCAAGAAATCAAACAATGTATTGCATTAGGCAAATCTGCTGCACAAGACCGTTTTAAAGTGTTGAAGAGCAAAGATGTCAGACTGAGGACTAACGTGCACCTGACCCAAGCCATGGTATTTTCAATAACCTCATATGCATGCGAAAGCTGGACAGTGAATAGGGAAGACCATAGAAGAATTGATGCTTTTGAGCTATGGTGCTGGAGGAGAATATTGAAAGTTCCATGGGCTGCCAAAAGAACCAATAGATCCGTTTTAGAAGAAGTGCAGCCAGAGTGCTCCTTGGAGGCCAAGATGGCCAAACTTCATCTCTCATACTTCAGACATATTGTCAGGAGAGGCCAGTCTCTGGAGAAGGACATCATGTTTGGTAAGGTGGAGGGTTAGAGAAAAAGAGGAAGACCCCCAACTAGATGGATTAGCCAAGTGGCAGCATCGATGGACTCAGCATGGCAACAGTAACAACACAGGAACATGTAAAAGCTGGACAAGAAATAGTGGAAACCAAGTAACAGTTTATACATTTGAACAAAGGTGGCTGGCAAAAAATATTGGACTTAGGGAAGATTGAACAAATCTGTCTCAGAAGTACAGTCAGAATGCTCCTCAGAAAGAAGGATGGTGGAATTTCATCTCATGTACTTTGGCCATGTTATTAGGAGGGACCAATCCCTAGATAAAGGCATCATGGCTGGTAAAGCACAGGGCCAACAACGTGGAAAAGACCATCAGCAAGATGGATTCACACAATGAATGCAGCAGTGGGCTCAAACACAGCAATGATTGTAAGGATTGCTCGCGCCCAGGCCTTGTTTTTTGTTTTTGTTTTTTTGTTTTTTTGTTTTTTTTTTCTGTTGTACATAGGTTCTCTGAGTCAGAACTGACTATATGGCATCTAACAATACCAACAACATAGGGACAAAGTAGATTACTAGTCACCTATGGAGGGTTAATGCACTGGATTGCAAAGCTGTTTGAACGACAAGGTTGGTGGTTCAAGCTCACCAGCCATTCCACAGAAACCCTATCTGCTATGGGTCGGAAACGACTTGACAGAACTTAACAACAACAAATGGTGAGAGTGGGTCGTGATTGCTAGTTGGCTAACCATCAATATGTTCTAAACTTGTCGTGGTGGTTGCGTAGCTCTATGGATTTGTTGAATTGTAAATGGATGAATTGTAAGGTGTATGAGTTATAATTTAATGAAGGCATTATAAAAAACACACACAAAACCCCACTTTTGGGGGATTTGTTTTAAATACAATGTAAATCCTCTATAAAATTCTTCTATTTGACTTGTTGGTTTTAGTCTTTCCCAAATATTAGGTAAGTGTTTTCAAAATGAAATTATTTAAAATTAGAAATTTTATATTACAGTAAAATTTTAATATGCTCCAGATTATATATAAATTTGTTCTCTATGGAGAAAACATATGTGTGCAATAGAATATAAAAATAAATAAATAGAGAGAGAGAGAGAGAGAAGGGAAATGAAAACAGAAAGAGAACTTCCCCTGATTGATATAAATGGATGGCAAGTGCTCACACAATTTAAGGAGAGTTCTGGGATTCTAAAAGTATTACCAGTAACAATTTAAACCAGCTTGAAATATCCATTCCTTTCTCTATCACATTAGTAAAGGATAGAATTTCAAATAATATTTTGAATATAATTGAAAGAACTTTGTCACTTAGATTGAGCAAAAATTTTATATTTTCTCTCTTTGGCATAATACATGTCATAGTTGTTGCTAGCGACCATTTAGTTGAATTCTGCTTATAGCAACCCTATGCATAAAAGAACAAAACACTGTCTGATCCTGAGACATATGCACTATTTTTATGTTTGAACCCACTTTTGCAAACACTGTCAATTTATCTAGTTAGGGTCTTCCTCTTTATTGCTGCCTCTCCACTTTACCAAGCATGATGGCTTTTTCAAAGGACAGGTCCCTGATAACATGTCCAAAGCATGTGAGGCAAAGTCTCATTAGGAGGGACTTCTTCCAAGACAGTTTTGTTAGTTCTTTTGGCAGTCCATGGTACTTTTATTCTTTGCCAAAACCATAATTCACATGCATTAGTTCTTCTCTTATCTTCCTTATTCATTGTCCAACTTTCACATGCATAGGAGAACAGTGAAAATATTATGGCTTCATTCAAGTGCACCTTAGCTTTCAAAGTGACATCTTCGCTCTTTCACACTTTAAAGAGGTATTTACAACAGATTTGCCTAATGTAATACATTTTTAAATTTCTTGAATGCTGTTTCCATGAGAATTGATTGAGGACTGGACAACTGCACTCTTTTTCTCCATTTGTCATGATGTTGTTTATTGGTCTAGTTGTGAGAATCTTTGCTTATAATACATATACATTTATAATTTTTTAAAGATTTGTAATATCATTAAGTGCAGTTGAGTAGGTTCGGATTCATAGTAACCCTATGTAGGGTTTCCTAAACTCTAAATCTCTGCAGGAGTAGAAAGCTTCATCTTTCTCCTGTGGAGTGACTGGTGGGCTTGCACCGCTGACCTTGTGGTTCACGGTCCACTGTTTACACTACAGAGCACCATGCTCCCAAGATTTGTAATACAAATATAGTATTTTTGTTAGAGTGTTTCACTTTTATTGTTTCCTATTTTAATTGTTTCCAAATTAAGAAAACAAATAGTTTTCCTTGGATAGATAATATGAAAAGTGCAATTCCAATTGAAGATAATTAGAGAACACTTGTTTTTTTTAATGTTTTATTGTGAATTATATGATAGTTTACATGAGAGAACTTTAGTTTTACATTCATTCCATCGTACATCATTACATTGCCATGTTTCCAATAACCTCCGTGCATCATCGTTGGACCAAGGGACATATCCTAGAAGCC
>NW_006409124.1:47660-48994 GCF_000296735.1 Chrysochloris asiatica
GTCACTGACTCTGGGCCCAGGGGTCCTCGGGTCTCCTCGCACTGCTTGCCAACCAGGTCCCCAACCGGGTCCACAGGAGACCTCTGAATATTGTGAGGCTTAGCTCCCCGCTTCATTACTGCCTTTACCCCCCCTTCTCCCCAACGGTGATGCATGTGTTTACCAATCCAAGCGTGCATTTCCACCGAGTCTAGGTTTTGGGAGGGGGTCTACGTTGGTAGGACCCAACTAACGTCCCAATGTCTCCTAGGGAAGTGAACCATTTGTTCCTGTAGTAACAGTCCATCTGCCTCCATTGTTTCATATTTTTACTGTAGGGCTTCCATTCCAGACATATCTTTTGTTCTTCTCACTGCTCCAGGCTCATCAACTTGTCCTTTCAAGTGGAGACTTCTCATCTCTGGTGATCTGGATGTGGTTCTGGATTCTACCTGTATTGCAAAGTGTCCTCAGGAAGCCTTGTTCACCGGGTACACTGTAGCCCCATTTTAGGTATTCCAACCCGTTAAAGGCAGAAGACGGACTTACAAGCCTTCTAGTGTGATATTTCTGACTATTCCTTTCTATCCCCCTCCAGTGTCTACTCTATAATATAGTGCAAGAAAAACCAAGATTCAAAGAACAGTCAAGCATCTTAACACGATTCCCCGCCCAATCCAACCATGGGACAGTCACTGTATCTCAGAGCCTTAAAGTTCCAAGGCTGTGCACATATCGTCCTTTATCTCTGTCCCATTTGGCCCATTCAAACCTGCCCAATTTTTCTCCCATCCGCCCCATTTCTCCACTTCCCAAGCTCTCCTGAGTCTAATCCCCTCCCTGCGCTCCACCCTCCCCCTTCCCCCCACTCACCACCAATTTCCCAGCAACCAACAAAAACTTCCCCCTTTCCCCCTATCCTCCTTTAGTATAATTTCTTTTTCTTAATCTTTTACAATAGTGGTCCCATGCAGTATTTCTCTTTTTGTGACTGACTAATTTCACTCAGCATAATGTCCTCAAGGTTTATCCATGTTATGCGGTGTCTTGCCGCTTCCTTGTTATTCTTCAGTGTAGCATAATATTCCATTGTTTGTATGCACCACAATTTGTTTATCCATTCTTCAGTTGATGGGCACTTTGGCTGTTTCTATCTTTTTGCTATTGTAAATGATGCTGCTATAAACATTGGTGTGCATATATCTTCTCGTGTTGTGGCTCATTTTTCTTGTGGGTAAATACCAAGTAGAGAATTTGCTGGAACATAAGGTATTTCTATTTTCAACCTTCTGAGGAAACGCCATATTGCTTTCCAGAGAGGATGGACCATTTTGCAGTCCCACCAGCAATGCAGG
>NW_006409124.1:49972-51274 GCF_000296735.1 Chrysochloris asiatica
GTCTCTTTTGGTTTCTTGCAGTAGCGTTTTGTAGTTTTCTTTATATAAGTCCTTTGTTTCTCTGGTAACATTTATTCCAAGATATTTCATTCTTTGGGTGGTAGAGAACACTTCTTAACTCACTTTGTTAGTGCTGAAAAAATAAATCCTATCTGAAGAGAACATTTAATTCCATATTATACAGTGGGTAGATAATGATAGACCAGATAATCTGTAAATACAACATATTTATTTGCAAAGTATTTATTTCAGGCATCACAATTCCTAGTTTGTTTGTATTTTTTCTTGTTTCACGTCCCCTAAGTGAATACTGAAAAAATATTTTGTGATGCCACAAATCCTTTCATTTCATGCTATATAAATCAGAAAATCAAATAGAAAGCAAAGAGTACAATCAAATTAGAATTTAAGAAGACTGTTTATCAAGAGATTAACTATAAAATGTAGATGGCTATAGGGAAAATCCAGGGGTTATTTGAGGAATTTTGGATAAGCAGCAAAAAAGTATTCACTATCCCTGAAACAGAAGGAACATTAGAAGGGTGAAACTACTAAAATCTTATCCTAATATATAAAAATAAAAAGGTTTATTATCAAAAGGTTTTTATTTATCTATATATCATCTTTAACTCCAACAAGAATATTTAAATTTTAAATTTACCATTGATAGACTCAAACGTAGCAACAATAGTGAGGTTGGCCCAGGATAGGGCAGTGTTTTGCTCTGCTGTGCATAAGGTCACTATGAGTTGGTATCAACTCGATGGCACCTAACAATAACAACATAATCACATATAATATTCATTTTTATACATGTAGAAAACTGTTATAGAAACAGTAGAAAAGTACTGATAGAATAACAAAGTCTTCAGTAACAATCATATTTATATTTTCTCTTATAGATTTTAAAAAGTGAGAGGATTTGCACATATGGCTAGGATTGGAAGACCTATGGCAAAACAATGTTATTCAATTTTCAATTGTCCTTATGAATTATATATCATAAACCACAATGATATATCATCATGATAGTTTCATAAATAGTTGACACTATAATTAAATGTATTCATGACTACTCATTTGTTGAAAACAAAGCATTACAAATTATAACTGTTGCAGAAGTGTTTGTAATGCAGTCATAAGTGGTTTTTTCTCAGTTTCTTTGAATTATGTGGCATGGTTTAAGCAAACCTTATTAAAGAAATGCAGTTTTAACTTAGAGAAAGCATATAAGTGGAGCTGTGGCACAATGGGTTAATTAAGCATTGTGCTGGTAGTCAAAATGTTGGCGGTTCAAATTCA
>NW_006409124.1:52244-60224 GCF_000296735.1 Chrysochloris asiatica
ATTTGGTTCTCGTGAAATCATCTCTAAATTCAAGGTCATATTTGGTTCTCGTGAGCTTATTTAAATTTTCTTCATCTTTAGCTTGAACGGTCTATAAATAGTTGATCTGTCTATGAACAACTGATCTGTTCCATAGTTTTGGCTGATGATATTTAGCTTCTCCACTGACTACATTCCCACAAATGTAGTTGCCACTTACGTTGTTGAAAAAGATATTTGGAAAGAAAAAGTTAGTTGGAATAATTAAGTCTTGCAAAATTCTGTCGTGTGATCTCCTCTATGACTTCTATCACCAAGGCAAATATTAAGCTTCCCACTTTGTTTCTATCTTTCATATTCCAATCATCATGATTATCAATGCATCTTGATCAATTTTAGACTGAATAAATTGGTAGAAATTTTCAATTTCAATCTCACTGGCTTTAGTGATTGGTGGGTTTATAAATTTGATGACAGTGATATTAACTGGTCTTCTTTGTAGGCATATGGATATTATCGTAGCACAGAAAAATTGTGCTTCAAGACAGAACTTGAAATGCTCTTTTTGATGATGGATGCAGTGCCATTCCTCTTCAATTTCTCATTCCAGCATTGAAAACCATATTATTGTCTGAACCAAAATGTCTAAAACCAGTTCGTTTCAGTCACTAATGCTTCAGATACTAATCTTTATGTGCTCCATTTTGTTTTTGATGACTTCCAATTTTCCTAGATTCTTTATTCATACATTCCATTTTTTTGTTATTGAAAGAGGTTTAAAGCTGTTTTGTATTGTTTTTTCATTTTGAGTTATACCACATCAGCAAGTGAAGGTACCAAACGCTTTGCTCTGCCCACATCATTAAGGTCACTTCTACTTTGAGGAGGCATCTCTTCCCCAAATTGTAACTTGAATGCTTTCTAACCTAAGGTGCTCAATTTTCAGCACTGTATTAGACAATGTTCTGCAGCTATTCATAAGGCTTTTCTTCTGGCACTGTAGGATAAGGCAGTAAACCACATGGTAGATTTGAACTACAAGGTTGGCACTCAAATTCACCAGTCACTCCTTGAAAACCCTATGTAAGGTGACTATGAGTCACGATTAACTTGACACTTAACAATGAGAACAACAGCAACCATTCAAAGTTGGTCTGTCTCTCCTTCTTCTTACTCTTAGTCTGGAGATTCAGCTGAAACCTGTCCACTATGGGTTACCCAGCTGATGTTTAAATACCAGTAACATAGCTTCTAGCATCACAGCACAATAGAACCCACCATAGAACCCACCTTTAATCCACTTTTGGGTTTATCACATCAGATCACACCATGGGGGTCCATTACTAATTGTCAAAAAGTAATGAGACTCATGGTTCAGGCAAGATAGCACACATTTTAGGAGAATGAAATTCAATTCATGACAATTACTAATGTTAAGAACTAAAAACTAAAATAAATCTCATCATAACATTCCCAATAGTAACCAAAAATGGAATTTACTTACAACATATCCATACTTGTTGTTTCTTCTAAGAATTAAAAGAGAAAAATAAATGTTGGTATTTAATTATTTTTCTTTGTTGAGATAATTCTGCAAATACTACTCTCAATGTGTAAAATGTTAAAAATAATTACTAAAGAAACTTAAGAGTTTGGTATGTTGGAAATAATCATAAATAAAAAAATTGCAGAATATTTTAAATACATAAGAGCTAATATGGAGTTCTAGTGTGGCATTATAGTATAAGCACTAGACTATTCACCACAAGGTTAGGGGTTCAAACCCATCACCTGCTATTTGGGAGTCCTATACAGGGTATCTTTGAGTAAAACTGACTCAATGACACTTAACAACAACTACAAATATGTAAGAAAGGCTTGATATATTTATTAGAAAATAGAAATACCTTAATAAAGTAATTCAAAAGGAAATGGTATGTGGACAAATAGTACAAAAAACAGAAAAATGAGTGTTAGTAACAAATGAAAACCTTTAGGATTTCAATAACATTTTTCCTAGGCACATTCATAAATTATGACAACACTCAGGGATAATTTGGATGCGAATCAAATAACAATATATACTTCCAGTTACAATGGAAATTGAAGCATCACTTTTCTGTAAGAAAATGAAGTAATACATCTAAAAAATTCAATTATGAAAAAAGAAAGGCAATGCTACCTTTTGACTAATGCTAGGAACTTTTTAGACAAGTGCACAAAGATGTATGGCATGTATGTGTGCACACACATGTACATAATACATAGTCTATGGAAGGGGGAGTTCAAAAAATTTGTGAAAAACATCTATTACCTTTAATTACATTTTCCCATGAACTTTGGCATCTCCTCATATGTGTATACATGCATATTACAGTGGCAATATTGGCCATTGGAACACTTTTCTAATGCCAATATATTTTAAATATGTTTAAATTAAAGAAAACATAGTATGACCTCTATAGCCTATTTAAGTACATTCCATTAATGGAGTATCACATTTCTGTTCAAAATCTTTTTATATTGATTAACTTAGGGGAATATTAGAATTTCATGCTACAATGATATATTAAAAAGCATGTGACAAAACTCCTAAATTGTTCATATTGCTCAATGTATTATAATTTTATAAACTTTTGTTGGAATATGATTGTGAATTTTTCTAGAAAGAGTATTTCTTTTGCAATAATAGATGAAAAAGATTACATCTATATATTTTAATTCCCTCTCCCACTTTAAATTTATAAATGATTATGATACATATTGAATTAAGTTAATCTTTGCCTCTCAAAGCATACTTTTGCTTACTTATTTTTATTTTTGAGATATTTATCTCATAGCTGTCATTAGAATAAGTAACTCTGTGTACATGTTGTCTTCCCATTCATTAAATGCAAATTGCAAAAATTATAATGGTAGTAATACAGTAACTGGGATTTCTTACATAAACTAATAACTTCATTTTTATCATATAATAACGTACTGATTATTTTTATGTATTCCTTAGTTTGTATTTTTAAACATACTGGGAGGCTTGTGTTTAACAAAGTGTTTTCTTACAGCAAGATCCAATTAGAAGAATGCAGAAAAAATTAAAACATTTTGCAGTATTGTTCCTTACGATGGCGTTTTTTATATTCTTTAGTCGTTAAAAGCCATATATGAGGCCTGGTGTAGTGCTGTAGGATGAGCTCTGGACTGCTAACTGTAAGATCAGCAGTTAAAACCCACCAGCAACTCCTTGGAATCTGTATACAGGGTTACTAGGAAATGGAACAGACGTAATGGCAATGAGCAACAACATTGTATCAGAAGTAAAACACTTGTCTTTTCTGGATTACAAAACACTTAAAAATACTAAAATTATGTCACAGAAAACTATTATAATGAAAAGCCCATATTTTACAAGGTAAAACTTTCCTCTGTTGTGTATTTACAATGGCTGCAATAATTTAAAAATCCTTAAAAACATCTTTGGAAAACTGCTTTGTTAATGTATGTCCACGTTATAAGCAATTCCCTTTCTATTGTGTCAGCATTGGTAGAAATGATGTGTAAGAAATTAGCTAGCATGTTATCGCTCCTTCAGTTGGACTTTGGATTGGGGAATGAGTGACTGGACTATTGACTGTTATTGTGCATTCAAGTCTGTTGTGATTCATAGAGAACCTGTATAGGGTTTCTGAAGAGAATCTGAGGTGAATTTCTGAGGTGAATTTGAACTACTGATCTTGTGGCTCAATCAATTTATCTTAAACAGTACCACACTATAAGTCTGACTAGATTACCAGGTTCATGATTTAAGAGGGCCTGTAATAGACCACAAGGAGTCTTGTGGTAGTGTTTTTGATTACATATTATGTTGATAACTTCAAGGTCAGCAGGTTGAATACACCATCTGCTCATCAGGAGAATGATGAGTTTTTCTCCTCCTGTAAAGATATGCAGCATAGGAAATCTATACAGGGTTACTGTGAGTCTGAGTCAGCCTGACAGCATACAGCAGCAGCAGCAGCTATAGTAGGTTCCTGAAGAATGATGAGGCTATAGGGTCCCCATGAGTCAGAATTGACTTGATGGAAGTAGGATTTTTTTTTTTTTGGTAGTAGGCAAGGATCCCTGGTGGCACAGTGGTTAATCATTTGGATGCTAATCAAAGGTGGTTATTGTTGCTATGTACCATCTAGTCAGTTCCCACTCATAGTGATCCTGTATAGAGTTTCTCAGGAACTATTGGTGAATTTGAACTGCTGACCTTGTAGTTCACACCAACCTTGCAGTCCAGTGCATTATACCACAGCACCACACCAAACAGTTAGAAACCAGCCACTCCAAGGAACAACAATGTGTGTATGTAAAGATTACAACCTTGGGAACATTATGGGGCAGTTCTATTCTCTCTGATAAACTCAGGATGTATTAGAATCAACTCAGCTGCAATAGATTTTTACAGGCACTAAGACTAAGAGCTCTGGTAGCATAGTGGTTACAAATTGGGCTGCGAACCTCATGGTCAGCAGTTCGAAACTACCAGCTGTTACATGGGAGAAAGATGAAGTTTTCTGCTCCCGTAAAGATTTACAGCCTCGGAAACCCTGTACAGGGTCGCTATGAGTCGGAACCAACTCCACAGCACATAACAACAACAACAAGACTACTATAACAATTTCAATAAATGGATGCAATGTTGGAGGCTCTCGCTGGTCTATGCCAAGAAATATAGAAGACAGCTACTTGGCTACCCAACTGAAAGATATCTATATTAGTGCCCATTCCAAAGAAAGGCAATCCAACAGAATGCAGAAATTATATAGCACAGTTTGATCCTACTAGTGACTTTTGGAAACCCTATACAAGGTTATTTTGAGCCAGAACTAACTTGATGGATGACTCACACAAGAACAATCCACAAAATTCCTGAGACTTCTTAAGCAGACTGCAATTTTTCGAAAAAACATATGGACAACTTTAAGCTTCAAAGGAAAGAATAAAGAAGTAGATCACATATTGATCCAAGAAAGAGACTGAATAAAAACAGCAAAATAGGAGACATATGGAATGGTGACTTACCAACTGACTTGGTATCGTGCATCATTTATATTATTGCAAGCAGTATATTCAAATCAGAGCTGGAAACACATAACTTTCCCTTCTCTGGCTCTGCAAAGGCACCCACATAAGTGATCATTGACCAGAAAGGTATGAAAGTATGCTATCCCTCCTTACCCCATACAACCTCCCAGTGACTAAAGTTGAGTCCCACCCTACTCCCACACAGCCAGCAGCTGGTCTATCCACCCTCTTCTGCCAGTGCTGTGCCACATTTTTTTTCTTTCTTCTTAGTTCTTCCCGCCCTCTCCCTTTTTTCTTTTCTATTTTTGCTTCCCCCTCCCCCACTCTTTATGGTCCCATGGAGCTGGCATCCTGCCTTCTTTTTGAAGCATTTTTTGCCAGTTGGCATTTGCATCAGTGCTGTGATAATTTTTTTACTTCCTGATTTCCTTTCTTCTATTTTCTTCCTCCTCCTCACCCTTTTATATATATTATTTTCTCTTCTTCTCCATCCCCCATCTTTTGTATTTTCATCCCACAAAACACCTAACAACCACCACCTTCACGGTCGCCAGCTACCAACTCCATCATCTCTGCAGCTAGAGGTGCTCAATCCTGAAGAGTGAATGCCAAACCATCACAGCTGTGTTTGGGCAGCTACCATTTGTGCCAGTGTTGTCCCATTTTTTGTTGTTGTTCAAATGAATTGATTCTTCTGTGGTCTTCCTTATTCATTATCCAACTATCAAATGTATAAGAGGCAATTGAAAATACCATGGCTTGGGCCACGCACACCTTAGTTTTCAAACTGACATATTTGTTCTTGAATGCTTGAAAAGGGTCTTTTGTAGAAGATTTTGCTAATATAATACATCATTTGATTTCTTACTCTTACTTTGCTACTCACATGAATATTGATTGTGGATGCAAGTGAAATGAAGTCTTTGATGATTTCAATCTTTTCTTCATTTATAGTGACGGTATTTACAGCTTCAGTTGTGAGGATTTTTGGTGCAATCCATACTGAAAACTATAGTCTTTGATTTTTATCAGTAAGTATTTTAAATCCTCTTTGCTTCCAGCAAGAAAGTTCATATTGTCTGCATATCACAGATTGTTAATCAGTCTTCCCCCAGTCCCATATCACATTCTTCTTCATATAATCCAATTTCGCAGATTATTTGCTCAACATGCAGATTGAATAACTATGATGAAAGGATACAATCCTCATACATACCATTCCTGATTATAAACTTGTAAACTATTTAGTGTCCCCTTGGTCTGTTCTAATGACTACCTTTTTGTCTATGTAAAGGTTTCTCATGAGCAAAGATAAGTGTTCTGAAATGCACATTCTTTGTAATGTTATCTATCATTTGTCATGATCCACACAGGAAAATATAGAGAACAAGAAACCATCAACACCAAAAAAACAACTAAGTGGAAGCAATAATTCATTTCTATGGGGAACCCTGGTAACACTATAGAATAAGCACTGAATTGCTGGCTACCAGGCCAACTATTCAAACCCGCTAGTCTTACCAAAAGGCTTTCTGCTCTTGTAAAGATTTACTGCTTCAGAAATCCTATTCAAGGTTCCTATGAGTAGGAATTGATTCAATGGAATTGAGTTTAAAAGGAATTATTGACAGTTACACTGCATGTAAATAGATTAAGTGCATTAGTCTAGAAACAGAGTAGTAGAATAGATTAGCAAAAACATCTATCAATGTTTTGTGTACATTAGACACAAAGACAAAAATAAGCAAACATTCAAAGGATAGAAAAACATACATCAAGCAAATAGCAATTGAAAAAGAGCAGGAGTGGCAAGATCAATTTCTGGTAAGGTGAATTTTAAGACAAAAAATAGCAACATGTCCAATGAAAGAGTCACAAAATACCTAAATCAAATTCCAACAGATTTGACGAGAAAAACAGACAACCGCAATAATAATAGGATTCTTTAGTATATCACTTTTAATAAAGGACAAAATTAGAAAGAAACTCAGCAAAGATATAGAACTAAACAACACAATCAACCAACTTGACGTCAAAGAAATATATAGAACACTCAACCTAACAACAGCACAATATGTACTCCTTTTTAGTTGTGAATCAAGTTAAGGTTTACAGAGGAAACCATCAGTTTCATATTAAACAATGACACACTTCATTTTATCAAGATTGTCATACCCTTAATGTAACATTTATTCCATTTGCTGCCTGGATTTCTTGTTTCCTTGCTACCCTTTTGATCTAGAATGATTGACCATTCTATGGTATGTATACCTCGTTATTGTTGTGGTCCCCCTACATACCTATCTATTGCTTGCTTTAAATTGAACCATAGGGGCAACTTCAGTTACAGACCTTAGGGTTACATCAGTTTCTAGCTAACCATTATGCCTGATCTTTTCCATGATTTTGAGTTTTGTTCCATATTTTCTGTCTAGGAACTTCTTAAGTGAACCTTTCAGAGCAATGGTGACCCTCAGATCCAGCAAACTTCAAGGTATTTGGCAATGTCTAAAGAGATTTCTTTTTCTCTGTATGTTCCACCATATTCATGGATATGCTTCCAACAAAAGTAAATAACCATATAGAGATATCTTGTGTCAGACCATTACATACTTAGGGGTATACTCCCACTATTCCTCCCACACCTACTCTGCTGGTAGCTATCCATCTACCTATTGTAGATCACTTTTATCAAAGGATTGTGTATTATCAGCATTTGCCTTTGTTATTTTAGTTCTTGAACTCCTTACTCCCCTAGTGTTCTCCTGCCTTCATTATTCTCCTGCCAAACTCTCTCTTGTATACTACCTTCACAAAGTTAACACATGTCTGTTCTCTTGTCAGAATTACTCCATAAATAATGTTTTGTTTAGTGTAAAACACTTTTCTTGAACATTTTTTAACCTTCATAGCTATTTAATAATTTAT
>NW_006409124.1:61273-62343 GCF_000296735.1 Chrysochloris asiatica
ATCTAGAGTCCTCAGCCACTCTCCCTCTCCATGACCCTATCTCTGCCTCCATCTCTGGCATTGTTGCTTCTCTGGATAAGTTCCCACATTCCTCTTGTGCTCTTCTCCCTTAATGGTCCTAGGGGTCTCTGTTTCTGGACTGTAAGATTAGCAGTCCCCTGTATTTGTTACAAAACTTCTACCTTTACAATTAGTCATGATAACAATTATTCATTATTGAATCATATGAATCTTATCCCCATCTCTTTTCACCAGACCCATGTAGACAAGATAAAAACTATTCAGTAGGGACTCTTTCCTCCCTCCCATACTCTTAAACTAAACTCCCTCTAGAAACCTTGTAAGCCAGTCACTTCGTGCCTTCATCACCACCTCATTTTAGGTAGCCAATGTCTAAGTCCCTATTTACCCTGTGTACAGAGGGGTAGTGTTGATACGTGATGTGAAGACTCATTCCCTCTCTGTGAGTATAGGTCAGTTTCATCAAATTGTAGCAATTACCCTTGTTTATAAAAAAAAAAAAAATTGGGGGGGGGTAATATTCCTCTAGTCGAGTTTTGATTATCAAGCCATTGAGGCTAGGTCACATGGGTACTGTTTGCAAGTTTGGATGTTCTTGTGCATCTCCCCTCACTTCATAACAGCTGGATGTTTCACTCTCAGCTCTAGCCCTCTGTGGCTATATGTTTGTGCAAGGACTCAAGTGTCTGCAGGTCTCACCACACTTTGGACCAACCCGCACTTCTTCTTCTCTCTCTCTCATCTCCAGGTAAACAGGAGTCAATGTACTGTGCTTGAACTCAGCCCATTTCTTCATTGATGCTTTTCCCCTCTTCCACTCACCAGTAGACCAATGTGGTTGCCAGAAAGCTTACATGCCTGTTCATATGTTCTCTTTGAGTTTCAGTCTTAGAGGAGAGTTTGTCCTGAAAGAACGTGATTGCTTACCTTGATGACTTCCTGGTGAACAGCTTGCTTATTCTTATAGTAGCCAGTCATGTTGACATTTTTGTTTTGGGATTTTCCTGATGATCTTTTAATGAAGATATATCTTCTGTTGCTCTAACTGT
>NW_006409124.1:65193-66746 GCF_000296735.1 Chrysochloris asiatica
GAACATAGGTGTGCATATATCTGTTTGTGTCTTTAATCTTATTTCTGTAGTGTAGGTACCAAGTAAAGAAATTGCTGAGTCATATGGTATTTCTTGGAGTCCTGGTGTTGCACTTCTAGATAATGCACTGGAATGCAAGGTCAGTTTGAGCCACAAGGTCAGTGGTTCAAACCCACCAGCCATTCCTCAGAAACACCATACACGGTCGCTATGAGTTGGAACCAACTCAATGGCACTTAGCAACAACAACAATGGTATTTTTATTTCCTTCTTTTCAAGAAGTGCCATACCATTTTACATAGTGGTTGCACCATTTTATAGTCCCATCAGCAGTGTTTGAGTGTTCCAGTAACTCCACACCCTCACCACCATTTGCTGTTTTCTGTTTTTGTTTTTGTTTTTTTACTTTACAATTAATGCTTAGAAAGGGTGTTTTGATTTGCATCCCTCTAATGACTAATTAGCATTTCTCCACATGATTTTTGGCCAGCTGAATGTCTTCTTTAGTTCTCTGTTGTGTCCTCTGCCCATTTTTCATCTAACTATTTAGCGTAGTGGTTACAAATCGGGCTGCGAACTGCTAGGTCAGCAGTTCGAAACTACCAGCTGTTCCATGGGAGAAAGAGGAGGCATACTGCTCCTGTAAAGATTCACAACCTTGAAAACCCTGTACAGGGTCACTCTGACTCCACAGCACACAGCCACAACCACAGCCACATTTGTCTTTATCTTGCTGAGGTGTTGAAAGTTTCTATAAATTTTAGATGTTATTCCCTTGTCTGATAATGTCATTTCCAAATGTTTTTTCTAGATCTGTGGATTCTCTTTTTATCTTTTGGTGAAATATTTTGATACAAGTAAGTGTCTGAGCTTTAGAAGGTTCTAGTCATCTAGTTTGTCTTCTGTTGTTTCTGTGTTTTTCAGTTATGTTTGATAGTACATTCATGCCAAACATCAGAACTGCTAAGTTTGTCTTATTTTTTATTGATGAACATCATAGTTCTAGGTTTTGCATTTAGGTCTTTCATCCATCTTGAATTAATTTTAGTATATGGTGTGAGATACAGGTCTTATTTAATTCTGCAAATAGATCTACAGTTTTGTCAGCATCATTTATCAATGGGACCTTCTTTTCCCATTTAATTTGTTTGGGCCCTTTGTAAAAGATTAACTAATTGTAGGTGGATGTGTGTATTCCTGTGTTCTCAATTGTGTTTTGTTGGTCTATCTTTCATTATGCTAGTACCAGGCTTTTTTAACTAATGTGATTTTGTAGTGGATTTTGAAATTGGAAAGTGAGAAAGCTCCTATTTTGTTCTTCTAAGTAATGCTTTGCTTGTCTCTTTCCTTTTCATATAAAATTGGTGAAAAGGTCTTCTATCTCCTTAAAGAATGATGTTGGAATCTGCTTTGGGATTGCATTATATGTACAGATCCTTTTGTTGGTTTTAGCATTTTGACAATATTACATCTTCCTATCTATGAGCATGTTATATTCTTCCATCTATGTAGGTCTCTTTAGTTTCTCATAATAGTGATTTGTAGTTTTATTT
>NW_006409124.1:66891-67407 GCF_000296735.1 Chrysochloris asiatica
AAGCCAAACAGATACTCCATGGGATAAAAATTAGGCTTTCTACTCCCACAAAGATTTTTAAAGCCTCAGAAATGCTATGAAGGGTTGCTATGAGTTGGAATCAACTCTATGGCACTTAACAACAACAATATTATAAATGATATTGTATTCCTGATATACTTTTCAGAATTCTCTTTATTAGTGTAAAGGAATTTACTGATGTTTATATGTTGATCTTGTATCCTGCCGCTTTGCTGAATCATTCAAGGAGTTCCAATAATTTTCTTGCAGAGTGTGTAGGATTTTCTGTGTTTTGGATCATATAATTTACAAATAAAGACCATTTTACTACTTATTTGCCAATATGGATGCCTTTAATTTCCCTTTCCTGCCTTATAGCTCTTGCTAAGACTTCTAGAACAATATTGAATAAGAGTGGTGATTAATAACTTCCTTGCCCAATTCACAAGGAGAATGCATTTGGTTTCTTTCTTTTGAGAGTGTTTCCCATTGGTGCAAAAACAACAACAACAACAA
>NW_006409124.1:68667-71642 GCF_000296735.1 Chrysochloris asiatica
AAAATGATGGCACAAATCATCTATCCCACTTCACTCTGTAATTCTCATTATTGTTGTTGTTAAGTGCCACTGAGTCAGTTCCAACCCATAGGGTCCAATGATTCATTGCAATGGTCACACATTGAAATACAGAGCTCCTTTAGTGCTATTGATAAATGCCCATAAGGCACACCATTCCACCATAAACCTTAGTCTGTAGATACTCAGCAAAAGATCCATGGATCAGCAAACGTAGATCACCTAATTGAGTCCCTGGAGACACCCCACTCTGCAAGCTAGACTCCTCCCCAGAGTCACTTATCTTTACTTGCTCTGTCAGCTTGGAAGCCCACCACTCTATCTCTTGTTCTGGATTGTGGTTTTACTACTGCTGCTCCTCTACTACTCTTCTGCTACTTCTTCAGTGTTAACGCTTTGTGTCCCTGGGTCAAAGAATTTAAATGCCCAGAGAGCTTAGGGCACAAAGGAAAAACTCCACTCTTGGTTCTTCTTTGATGGTAGTGAGATTCACCCTTCCTTCTTCTGTATTGACTGCTTTTGTACTTGTTACAATTCCAAGTTTTCAGAATCATATTAGCAATCATTCATAACTGAATAATATAATTCAATCAACATCTCCCATTTTCTCTTACCCAATCATAGTATGGCAAAAAAGGTTTGGTGGGAGTTGCAAAGACTATGGTTAAAGAGCAATCTGAAGTTATTTATTGTATGACAATTTGTTTTATATATGAGCTTAAATTGATTGATTATATTTTCTAGATCTTCTGTATGTCTGTTGAGTTTCATTGTAGTTGTCTGTCTTTCATCAAAAGTGGTACATTATGGTAAAGACTAGAGGTTACATAGGACAAGTACTGGACTGCAAACCACAAGTTCTGTAGTTTCAGCCTGCCAACTGCCCCATGGGAGAGTCTTTCTGCTACCATGGAGACTTAAAGCCTCAGAAAACCTATACAGGGTTGCTATGAGTCAGAATTTACTTGACAGCACTTAAAAACAGCATCAGTTGTTACTATGGGAGTCCTCATGTGATACTGTAGGATAAACACTAACTGGATTGTTAACCTCAAGGCTGGCTGTTAAACCCCACCAATCACTACTTAAAAACCCTGTATAGGGTTGTGATGAGTTGGAACCAACTCGACAGCACTTAACAGCACTTATTTTTATGAATGTATTGGATCCATAGGATGTGCATTGTACTGAAAAGCACAAACCTGGCAGTTTGAGTGACAAACCCCTCTGCAGGAGAAAAATGAGGCTTTCTGCTCATGAAGAGATTTAAAGCCTCAGAAACTCTATACAGTGTTGCTATGAGTCTGAACCAACTCAGTGTAATCTAACAACAACACTATTATTATTGTTATTGTTAGATACCATCAAGTTGGTACCAACTCATAGTGACATTACACATAAGAGAATGAAACACTGAACAGTCCTGCTCCAACCTCACAATTGTTGCTACACTTGAGCCCATTGCTGTTGACATTAAGCTAAACCATCTCATTGGCGGTCTTGCACTTTTTTTGTTGACCCTCCATTTCACTAAGCATTTTGTCCCTCTCTAGGGACTGGTCCCTACTGATAACATGTCCTAAGTATGAGAGACAATTCTGACCATCATGGCTTCTAATGAACATTCTGACTCTGCTTCTTCCAACAGATTTGTTTGTTCATTTGATGGTTCACAATACTTTTTGATATTCTTGTCCAACATCATAACTCAAATGCATCAATTTTTCTACAGTCTACTTAATTCATTGTCCAACTCTCACATGCATATGAGATTATTGAAAATACCAGTACTTAGGTCTACTAAACATATTTCTCATATTGAAATCTTTGCTCTTGAACACTTGAAAGTGGTCTTTTGCAGCAGATTTGCCTAATACAATACATCATTTGATTTCTTGACTGCTGATTCCATGAATGTTGATAGTTGATCCAAGCAAAATGAAGTCTTTGACAAATTGAAGCCTTTGACATGAAAAAGGTAACCTTTGCACAGGAACTAAGTTCAGAATGCAGGAGAGGGTAGCAAAGGAGGAGAAATGGGATAAGGAAACAAAGGAAGGAAATGGGATAAGTAATATTTCATTGTGAGGATTAAAATCAATGACAGGAAGCAAAAGACATACAAATTGCTGAATGGAACACTGATTTATTTTTCACAATAACAAATGTCACCCAATTAACAAGAAAAAAATGTTAAGAATGAAAATGCCTATGGTCTGTCTCCAGTGGAAACGAAATAATAAACATTAAAGAAGAAACATATGGAACTGAAAACAAACAAACAACAACAACAACAACAACAAAAAAAACAATAAAAGGATCAGTAAGACTAGAAGTTAATTTTTGAAAGGGTTAATAAAATTGAAAAAAACACTGAGAAATTTAAGAAAGGAAGAGGAGCATATGGAAATAACATAAATAAATTAAATCGGCAATGTCACAACAAATCTAACATAAATAAAAGTATAATAATAAAATACCAAGAACTGTGTTCCAGAACATTTGAAAAGCTAGAAGAAATGGACAAATTTATAGAAACACAATAACTCTCAAACTAACAAATCTAAGTTAAAATTTTGAAGACACTAAACTCAAAAGAAGAAATCAAACAAGAAAAAAAAAAAAAAAAAAACACAAAAATGTCCTGATCCAGATGGTTTTGCTGTTGAATTATACCAAACACTCAGAGAATAACTGGCATCAATCCTACTCAAACTATTCCAGAATACAGAAAAAGGATGGAGTGCTCCCAAACTCATTTCATAAAGCACCATAACTGAGCAAAGAAATCAACTTAAAAGTTATTGACCAGTGTCCCACAAGAATATTAATGCAAAAGTTTTCAACCTTAGAAAAACATTAAACTTAATTCAACACATTCAGAAAACAGAACCATGAGTTAAAATTAATGCAGAAAAGGCATTTGATAAACTCTAACACACATACTTAATAAAATA
>NW_006409124.1:73092-74273 GCF_000296735.1 Chrysochloris asiatica
CTCTGGAATGGGCACAAATATGGATCTCTTCCAATCAATCAGCCAGATAGTTGTCTTCCAGGATTCTTGGCATAGATGAGTGAGTGCCTCCTGTGCCACCGCATTTTCTTGAAAGTGAAACTAGAACTAGACAGAGCTATAAGGCCAGAAAGCAAAATTAAAGGCAGCCACATTAGCAAAGAAATAGAAAGTCATCTGTATTTGCTGATGATATGATTCTAAACATAGAAAATCTCAGAGACTAAACAATAATATTACTGTAATTAATAGAATGTTATGACAAAGTGTCAGCATACAGGATCAGTACACATATTCAGTCAGACTACTTCTACAGTAACAAAGAGAACTCTGAAAGCAAAAGCGGGAAAACATTATCATTTACAATAACCCTATAAAAGATGAAATATTTAGGAATAAATCTAGCTGGAGATACAAATGAAATATACAAAAGAAACCCCAAAACTATAAAACACTACTATAATAAACCAAGAGACATAAATCAATGGAAGACTATGGGAGTAAGTCTGACAATATTCCTACAGAATCATAAATACCTTTATTAAACAAAACTATAAATATGTGAAGCTATTGTTTCTCAATATGTCCTCCATCGAGGTCTATACACTTCATTTTTTTTCCAACTCTCATCCTTTTCTGAAGAATTCTGCACTCTTTGATTTGCATCATATAAGAATGACAATGTTCATCCTTCAGGGACTCAAGTCATATTCCTTTTTAGAACTATTTATTATGGAAATTAGCCAACAGCTAGATTTCACTTCTTGCTCAGGCCAATAATTTCCGATTGGTATTACATGCAGAAGATACTTTAATTGAATCTCCCAAAACATTTCATTATTAATATCAGTATTATAATAAAGTGATTTCAAAGTGATTGAATTATACAAGTTTGCGTTTGGGCAACAAAAAGAAGTCAAGAGGGGCACAATTCGGGCTGTAGGGTAGATGAGGTAAGGTTTTACAATGAAAACAGTCCTTACTATCTTGGAAGAATGAGCAGGTGCATTGTGGGGCGGGGGGAATCACTTGGTTTAAATTTCCTGGCTTTTTTGTCACACATGCCGTTTACACCTCTCTTAAAAAAAAAATTCTTCATAGGTGTCCTGGTGTGGTACTGTAGAATAAGAACTGGACCGCAAGGTTGATTTGAACCAGAAGGT
>NW_006409124.1:75203-76288 GCF_000296735.1 Chrysochloris asiatica
AATATGTCCAAAGTATGAGAAACTAAGTCTGGCCATCCTGGCCTCCAAGGAGCATTGTGGCTGTACTTCTTCCAATATAGATATGTTTGTTCTTTAAACAGTCCATGATACTTTTTAATATTCCTATACAATGCCATAACTCAAATACATCAATTCTTTTATGGTCTTCTTTATTCACTGTCCAACTTTCACATGCATATTAGATTGTTGAATATACCATGGCTTGGTACTCACTAAGCTGCACCTTAGTTTTCAAACTAACATCTTTGCTCTTGGACACATTAAAGAGGTCTTGTGCAGCAGATTTGCACAATGCAATATGTTCTTTGATTTCTTGACTGCTGCTTCCATGAGTGTTGATGAAAGAAATGAGGAGGTAAAAGAGTTGAACAGACACTTTCAAAGGGAAACTCAAAAAGATAAAGGCAAATGTTCAAATACTTTCAATTAGAAAATCAAAAGGGAAGAACATGTTCAGAATTTCTCAAGCTGAAAAACTGAAGAGAAAATCCAATCTTCAAATTGCAATATTGAAGGTCTTTAATTCATTTTGCATTAATTTTCATATTAACTAAGGTTCAAATTCATTATTTTATACAAGGAGATCCATTGTTCCAAACATCATTTATTAGAGAGATTATTATTTCGCCTTTAGGTTGATAAGCACTAGACTACAAAATCAGTTTGAAATACAAGGGTGGTTGTTCAAACTCACTAGCTGTTCCTCAGAAACCCTATACTGTGTTGCTATGAGTCCGAACCAGCACGACAGCACTTAACATCAACAATAGCAATCTCTTTTCAGAGTCCTGGCATGGCACTATAGGAAAAGCACTCCACTGCTACCCCTCAAAATGGCACTTAAAACCCACCAGTCACTCCTCAGAAAACCTGTATACAAGCTTACTATGAGTTAGAAATGACTTGATGTAACTCAACCACAACAAACAGATCTTGTCATAAGTCGACTGGCTACAGAACTATGGGTCAATTTCTACATTCTCAATTCTATTCCATCAGTGTTACACATTAATTTATTTTAAAGTATGCCAGAGATGCTGAAGCAAATGGAAGAAATGAGGAGG
>NW_006409124.1:77803-78453 GCF_000296735.1 Chrysochloris asiatica
CTTTGGATATGTTGTCAGGAGGGTATCAGTTGCTGGAGAAGAATATCATGTTTGGTAAGTTGGAGGGTAAAAGAAAAAGAGGAAGACCCCAGTGAGATGGATTGGCAGCATCAATAGACTCAAACATGACAGTTATTGTGAGGTTGGCCCAGGACTGGGTAGTTCTTTGTTCTGTTGTACATAGGGTTATTATGAGTCAGTACTGACTCAATGGCACCTAACAACAACAATAACATATTTTGTGAGACCATTCTTCTTCAATTTGCTACTTCTAGCATATTAAACCACATGCTTATCTGCTTCATAATGGTCAATAGTTTGTCTGATTCATAATGTCCATTTCAGCTTAGTAATACCTAGCATATTGAACTTTATGAGTTACATTTCATTTTTGGAAAATTCCAATTTTCCTAGATTAATACTTTGTATATTCCATGTTCTTGTTATTAATAGCTACTTGTAGTTTTTTCTTTTCGAGTTGTGTCCCGTCAGCAAATGAAAGTTCTGAAAGTATTGCTTCATCCATGTTATTAAGGTCAACTGTACCTTGAGGAGGATCATCATCCAGCACAATGTTAGACAATGTTCAGCTGCTATTTGTAATGTTTTCTGTAGCTAACATTCAGGAGTCTGTTTCTTCTTCTTCTTCT
>NW_006409124.1:79313-82741 GCF_000296735.1 Chrysochloris asiatica
ATGCAAATGCATTTCATTATGTGTGTCATAACACATTATGGATAACATTTCAAAGAATTCCAGAAAATTTTATCATACTCATGCAGAACCTGTACAAAGACTAAAATAGGCAATAGACAATCTTTTGAGCAGAACAAGAGGATAGTACATAGTTTCAAATCAAGAAAGGCATGTATTAGGGGTGTATCCTTTCACCATACTTACACCATTTGTATGATTAGCAAAGTATGTGAGAAATTATACTATATGAAATTATACTATATACTATATGAAGAAGAATATAGTACTTGAATTGAAGGAAGATTCAGTAACAACCTGAGATATGCAGCTAATACTCCCTTATTGAAATCAAGGGGAATATGTAGCCCTTACTAATGAAGACCCATGACTGCAGCCTTCAGTATGTATTACACTTTAAAATAAAGAACATAGAAACCTTCACAACTAACCCAATAATCAACCTAATGATAAATGGAGAAATGAAAAAAAAAAAGATTGAGGTTTTTGAGGATTTAAATTTACTTGGATCCAAAACCAACATTCATGGAAGACAGTGGTCAGGAAATCAAAGACTGTTGTGTTGGGAAAATTTACTACAGAAAGTTGTATACATTATTGAATAGCCAAGATGTCATTTTGAGGACCATAATGTGCCTTACCCAAGCTATCATATTTTCAATCATTTCATATTCATGCAAAAGCTGAGTAAGAAGGAATGAATAATTGATGCATTTGAATGATGATGTTGATGAAGAGTATTGAATATACTATGGATGGATGGAAGGATTAACAAATCTGTCTTGGAAGAAGTATAGGCTGAATGCTCCTTAGAAGTAACAATGGCAAGACTTCATTACTTAATATATTTTGTACATGTTATCAGGCAAGACAAATCTCTGGGGAAGAACATCATGCTTGGTAAAGTAGAGGATCAACTAAAAGGAAGACCCTCCTCAACTCCTTGAATTGACACAGTGGCTGTGAAAATGGCATCAAACATAGCAATTATTGTGAGGCTGGCTTAAGACTGGACAGTGTCTTGAACGCTTATACATAGGATTACTTTGCCTAGACCCAACTGGGCAATAGGAACCAATAATAAAAGTCTTTGAGTGTATGGATTAGTAATCTTCATCAAATTTGGAATGTTTGCTCATTAGTTTTTTTAAATAATCTTTCTGTCTGATTGCTTCTCTCTTCTCTTTATGACTTTTCACTTATAAGATCTTGGCATTTTTTATAGTGTTCCATAGGCTGTACTCATATTTCAGCATTCTTTTTTCACTATGTTTCTCAGACTTGATCAGTCTTAATTGACTGATCTTCAAGTTTGCTTATTCATTTTTACCAATTTAAATTATACTCAGTCCCAGAATTTCTTCTTTATAATGAATATATGTTTAATAAAAACAAACAAACAAAAATCAAATTATTTGCCATTAACTCAATTCCAACTCAAAGCTAACTTTTACAGGGTTTTTGAGGGTGTAAATCTTGACTGAAGCAGATAATCAAATTTTCTTCCCTGGAGCAGCTGGTGGGTTTGAACTGCTGACCTTGCCGTTAGCAGTCCTGTGCTTATTTTTTTAAGTTTTTTGTTGTTGTTGTTGCTTTTTTTTTTTTTCAAGATATTCCCTTTACTTCACCAAACATAGTTAAAATAATGAATTTAAAGCCTTTGTTAAGTAAGTGCAACATCTTTCTTCCTGACAAGTAAATTTAAAGCTATTAATTTTTCTCTAATGTACCTGGTTTCTTAAGTTTTAGAATATTTGCAATTTCTATAGATATATTCAACTTGATTAACCATTTTTTCTAGGCTCTTATGAATTATGTATAAACTACTAATACTTCAAAAGAAAATCCTGGACTAATAACATCATGTATATCAGAGTAAAAATTGAAGTTGGCAGTGCCTTCATTTTGCTTTAATTCACAATCAACACTCATGGAAGCAGCTGTCAAGAGATCATAGGAGGTATTGCATTAGACAATTCTGCAAAAAGAGCAAAGTTGTCACTATGAGTACAGAAACTACCTGACCCAAGCCATAGTATTTTCAGTCACCTCATATGCAGGGTGAAAGTAGGACAATGAAAAAGGAAGACCTTAGAAGAATTGATGTATTTAAATTACGGCATTCATAAAGACTATTGAAAGTACGGTGGACTGCCAGAAGAACAAATAAATCTGTGCGGGAAGAAGTACAGCCAGAATTTTCTTTAGAAGTGAAGTTGGCGAGACATCATCTCTCATACTTTGAGCATTTACTAGGAGGTATCAGTCACTGAAGAACACCATGCTTGAAAAAATGGAAAGTCAGTGAAAAAGAGGAATACCCTCAATGACATGGATTAATACAGTGGTAGCAACAATGGACTCAAGCATAAACACAATTGTAAGGACGATGTAGGACCAAGTGGTGTTTCATTCTGTTGTGCATAGCGTCATTGTTAGTCAAAACTTAACACCACCACCAAGAGCATTCTTAATGAGCCTTTCCATCGTCTCAGAAAATTTCATATATTCTTCAGATCCAGATATTATACCATACACTTCAGAAAATCTACCTTGATTTCCCAGATTCCTTGTAATTTTCTGTTTCAATATATTTAAAGATTTTAATCAAAGAATTATACTATACTAGGTACCATGTTCATTAGTCTCAATGACCTGTGATGCAGTGAGTTAACATATGATTTCTTTCATAGTATTGAATGGTCTAAAACAGAAAAGGCATAAAGGTTGTATCCTTTTATCATACTTACGCAATCTGTATGCTGAGCAAATAATCTGAGAAGTTGGAATAAAAGAAGGCAAATATGTTAGAGAAATATTCATCAACAATATGAGGTATGCAAATGACATGGTCTTGCTTTCAATAAGCAAAGAGGATTTGAAGTACTTAATGATGAAGATCAAAGAATACAGCTTTCAGTATGGATTGTATCTCAATAAAAAGGAAATAAAAATCCTCCACAAATATTTACTAAATAGTTTCATGATAAGCAGAAAAAAACTGAAGACATTAAGGTTTCACTTTAGTTAAATCTGCAATCAACAGTCATGGTAGCATCAATCTAGAAATCAAATCATAAATTGTTGTTGTTTTTAGGTGCCATCAAGTCAGCACCAACCCATAGTGACCTTATGCACAGCAGAATGAAACAATGTCTGATGTTGGGCCAACATCACTACTGTTGCCACACTTGAGTCTATCGATGCTGCCACCTGGCCAATCCATCTTATTGAGGGTCTTCCTCTTTTTCTCTGACCTTCCATCTTACCAAACATGATCTCCTTCTCTAGCGACTGTTCCCTCCTGACAATATGTCCAAAGTATGAGAGACGAAGTTTGGCCATCTTGGCCTTCAAGGAGCACTCTGGCTGCACTTCTTCCAAAACAGATCTATTGGTTCTTTTGGCAG
>NW_006409124.1:82952-84286 GCF_000296735.1 Chrysochloris asiatica
CCTCAAGCTGACATCTTTGCTCTTCAACACTTTAAAAAGTTCTTGTGCAGCAGATTTGCCTAATGCAATACGTCGTCTGATCTCTTGACTGCTGCTTCCGTGACTGTTGATATTTGATTCAAGAAGAATGAAGTCTTTGACAACTTCAATCTTTTTTCCATTGATAAGAATGTTCTTTATTGGTCCAGTGGTGAGGATTTTCTTGACATTGAGATGTAATCCATACTGAAGTCTGTGCTCTTTGATCTTCATCAGTAAATATAATCATAGATTACATTAGGCAAATCTGCTGCAAAGACCTTATTATAGTGCTCCAGAGCAAAGATGTTAGTTTGAGGACTACGGTGTGCCTGACCCAATCCATGGTATTTTCAAAAGCCTCAGATGGCATGCAAAAGCTAAACAATGAATAAGGAAGACAATAGAAGAACTGATGCTATTTAAATATGATGTTGGTGAAGAATTATTGAAAGTACCTTGGATTGCCAAAAGAACACATTTTGCATAAGGCAGATTTTGGAAGAAACACAAGTAGAATAATGCTTTGAGGCAAGGATTGTGAGACTTTATCTTGCATACATTGGACATGTTACTAGGAGGGAGCTGTCCCTGGAAAAGGACATCATCCTTGGCAAATAAAAGGACCAGTGAAAAAGAGAAAGATCCCCGATGAGTTAGAATGACAAAGTGGCTGCAACAATGGGTTCAAACATTACAACAATTATGAGAATGGTACAGGATTTAGCAGTGTTTAATTCTGGATCATAGGATCACTATGAGTGGGAAACAACTCAATGGCACTGATACCACCAACAACAGCCATGTTATTTGTAGTTTGCACCAGATGACTTTTTCCTGCTAGGTCTTGGTAAGGGAAGGTGGAGAAAAATGCTGATAATATTATATGACTGAGTTGTGAGTGATTGCTCTTCTTGTTAGGTGACATCCAGTCAATTCTGACTATATATTGAGCCTACACACAACAAAACAAAACACTACCCAGTCCTGCAACTCCTCACAATCATTGTTAAGTTTGAGCCCACTTATTGCTGTTGCCACTGTGCAAATATATTTTGTTGGGGGTCTTCCTCTTTTTAGCTCATCCTCCAATTTACCAAGCATGATGTCTTTCTACAGGGACTTGCCCCATCTGATAATATGTTCAAAATATGAGAGAAGAAGTCTTGCCTTTCTGGTTTCTTAGGAACATTCTGGCCGTCCTCCTTCTTACATAGCTTTATTTGTTCTTCTTGCCATCAATATTCTTTTCCAACACTTTAACTCAAACGCAAAAATATTTTCTACAGTATTCCTTTTTCGTTGTCCAATTTCCA
>NW_006409124.1:88081-101490 GCF_000296735.1 Chrysochloris asiatica
CAACAACTAACATGTAGATTGGTCAATTTTGCCACCCTGTTGGATATAAAATATCCATCTCATCAACAGAAAAGGAGGATCTCACTTAAATCAAAAAAGAAAAGACAAGATTGGAGCACATCCTTTCAACCTAAGTTCCCTGTGCATTGAACTTCCTCTATCCAGGGACAGAAAACTATAATTAATACCAGAGAAGCAGCAGAGTAGTGGCAGATTAGCAACAGCGGTTGAACCAAAAGCCAGAGCATAAGACAGGGAGTTGGTCTTCCACGCCCCTGGTGCATTTAAAAATGAATTACTCTCCTTAGATTGTTGTGTTGTTGTTATGTGCCATTGAGTTGGTTCCAACCCATAGCAACCCTGTATAGGGTTTCCGAGGGTGAAAATCTTTACAGGAGTAGAAAGCCTCATCTTTCCCCTACCAGAGCTCCTTAGATTAGGAGGCTTTAATACGGAGTGTGCTGCCCTAGGCAATTAACTGAGGTAGCTAAATTTGCTGATCTATGGAATTAGAACTGAGTGTGCCTATGGCTAAAGCTTATGATGGTAAGGCATGCCCTTTGGGCATTTATCAGCAGGACTAAAGGAGTTATGTAAATTTTCTTGAGCATGGCAGATGCTAAGTCAAGGGGCTGAGACCCAGAGAGAAGTCTTCTTGCAGACATGGTAGGCAAGAGCTTTTTCTGACCAAAGAACTTGTTCTGAGTATTTATGATCCTGATTGCTTAACTTTCATAATAATCCCATAATTGTGAGTATTTTCTGAGTTCTTTGTGACCACTGCAATGAATTATTGAAGCCAGCAGAGATGTATAGAGTTCTGTGGCAGGAAAGACTGGTGTCAGAACTGATAAGTGAGTTGGAGGGCATGTCTGAACCTTGCCTCAAAGAATTGGCCTTGGTCTGATGCTAAATTTGATTATCCTTCCCTCTTGTGAAGTCAGAGGAGGTCAGGTACTACCACCGCATCATTTATTGAAGATCCGTTATATTCACTTTTATCTTTAAAACTTCATAATAATATAATATGTGTATATAAATTTGAACTAATGAATAAAACATCCTATATCAAGGATCAGTCTACAATAAATTTAGTGACAATTTTCTGTCAACATTACTGAGTTTTCCAGCTACTGTATTGTAAGTGTTTCCAATGGGTTTTCAGCAGGGAGAGGAGGGCTTTGTGGATCCTCATGTAAACATTTTCCTGGTTTGGCTGGAATTTGAATCACAGTGGGCTTCCTGGTGGGCGCTGGTTGAACTGCTAGTTCCTTTGTTGGTTCTCTTTTTGTGGGGAGCTGAAAGGGATCCAGACCCAGCTCTGAACTGGTAGATTCTTCAACCACATGGGGTGGGTAACACATCATCATCAAAAGCTGATCGATGTCTCCTGGGGCCTTGCTTTGTAAAACTGGAAGTAGGGGTATGGGGGTGGGGGGGGGAGGCGCTTCTCCCAGTGACCTGAATGTTTTGGTTTGTGATGCCACTGAACAGTGAAGGACAGGCGGGATTTTCTGAGGAAACGGATTTCTTCATCAACAAAGGCAGCGGAGCAGGAGTTGGGATTTTCTTCCCACTATCAGGGCCCTCAGCTGTGGTCCCTCCTCTCAGAATCTCATGAGTAACACTTCGTATAAAGCCAGGATTTGGTTTCTTTGGCAATTCAGGTTTGGTTACTGGGATGCTGACTTCTTCTTGCGATGGAGAGACAAACCCTTACTGGGAGGCTACCTTGAGTCTGTTTTCTGTCCAGGATTCCCATTCTCCAGCAGCTCTGTTAGTAGCTGGCTTGGGAGCTACCACGGGCTTCCCTGAGGAAACAGAAGGCCTTGGGGGTACTGTGCGGGTTTTTTGGACAGTCCTAAGTTTTCTGTATTTGTTTGACCCTCAAATGCTTTGACTCTTGAGACAATACTCAATCACTGCCTGGCAGAGACAGGGGCTGGCTTGGGGATGGCTCCTCTTCTGGGGTTGGGGCACTAATTTTCTGGTGGTTTTGCTCTTTAATGTGAGTATTTCTGGCAACTGGTTTGAGGTTGCTTTTTGATCTTGGCCTTGGCACTGGACATTGTGTAACGCTGCAGATTTCTGGACAATTCTATTCCTCAGAAATATCAAAGTCAATCAAAGATGCCACATTTGTTGGGTGATCATTGGCTGAGACTTCTGGGGAAGGCTTGAGAGGCGATTGTAGTGCTGATTACAGGCATATGGTTGTCTAGCTCTTCTGAAAAGTCAGAGTTGCAGAATTAATAATGTGCCTTGGAGGGGCAGCAGCGTTGTTATTATATGTAGTGTTAATTTGAACTTGACTGTTTTTTTTATGACTTGTTTATAAGAAGGTGGGAGTTCTGCAGGAAGGAGCTCACTGGGCCTCGGGGTGGGGGTGGGGGGGCTGCTGAAGAAAGCGGGGGAAATCCCAGTCCTGGGAGAGGGTTTCTGGGAATCAAGAGGCCGGCCTCAGAGTTCAGCTGCCACAATGGTGATCTCTGGCCGATTATCTTTATTACTGCTCTAATCCATAACAAGGGTCCTTGGCTTGCTGAACGGTGCTCTAGTTTATTTCTTTCGGTGTGATCTGAAGCCAAGTGGCCCAAGAGCGCATGACCACGGGCATGGCGCTTACCCACTAGCTCCTGGCGCTCACGTAGCTCTTCCTCCTCTTTCTGGCACCGCTAGCCCTCAGCCATGGGCGATGCGCGGAAGCATAGCCTGGGGGCGGCAGGTGAGCGCCCTCTGAGCCAGCGCCCTCTGGGCCAGAAAGGTGTCCCCGCGGAGAAGTCGGCAGGGGCAGCGACTTCTGAAAGGGACAGCCCTACAGACTCCACCTGCAGCCCGCGGGGGAGTGGCCCGGCCAGGTCCTAGCCGGATTGCCCGCCTCCTCCTGGCACACGGGCGGCCTCTTTCTCCCTTGGCTTTGTCTATCCTGCTCTCTTCCCCTTTCCTTTTTCTCTTAACAATCCCATTCTTAGGAAAAATATCTGTGTGATTTATAGTCTATGGAAATAAAGTATCTGATATTTTATTTCTTTGTTTAGGGATACTTCACTGTGGCCATCATAAGAACTGATCCCTTGAACTGGTGCCCTTTGATCAATTCTTACATATTGTCTATCACTGAACCATACCATTGCCAGTTGTTGAAATTAAGTACTCTTTAATAGAATCTTCCACTCTTTGTATAGGCTGACCAGACATTTAAAGAGATGGTTATTAGGTTAGGTATGACTGCCAAATATCAGTATTAAAACATTCAGTAGGATCAGAGCTAAAAAACACATATCATTCAAAATAAATGCAAGTTACAGATTCTGAAGAGAGTATGTACAAAATAATGCATGCAGACATGCAATGGTAAGAGTGTATAATATGAATGAATATAGGCATAAAGATTATAATATATGGTGTGACATCTTTCCAAACAGTTATTCTTTATAAAATTATATGGCTAGTGTGTTCTGTGGCTTTGGGTTGCCAGGTGCTTTAGGACGGTTCTGAATATAGCTATTACTGTCATGTGGAGTAAAGAAAATTGGCCTTTATGCATTGCAAAAAACAGCTGTATGTTATTAGACCTGATTGGAGATTGTTTTAACTCTTTTGTTAAAAACAGTTGAAAGAATGCATTGTATCATCTATGACATCTGTTTTTATGAAAAAGTGGCATATGGTTAGAATATCACTGGTCTGATATATAATTACATGAAAATGACAATTTCCTTTCCCATGTAGTTAGTATTAGTGAGTTATGATATTTCAGATTTAGGAATATTTTAAAACATGTATTTAAAAAAAACATACAAGTATAAAAGAATATATTTTAAGCAATCTGTTAGGTGTTTAATTCAACTAAGAACTGGAATAAAGTATGTTTTTAAATTGAGGTAACTTTTTATACAGCCGTATGATGTCAAATCACAAAAGGGATTTTCTGGAGGAATTTCTGGATAACCTTTTCCTTTTACCTACCAACAAATTCAGTTTTTCTAAGGTCCTATCTTTGTAGTTTATGCCATCATTTCTTTTCTGGACTTATCTACTACTAGGCTTTGAAATCTTGACTATTTACATACATTTAATTAATATGATTACTATGCAAATCTTTTACACAATTCTTGACACAAATCATATTAATTCTACCACTAAAATGGATATCCTATCTATTCATCTCCATATCCCATACCTTATCACAAATCTAAGATTTAAAAATTTTATATCTTTCTGTAATCAAAGAAGTATTGGTTAAATATAAGAACAGCATGTTTCAGACAATCTTTCTTCAGGCTTTCATATTAATCAACGTACTCTCAGCTCTAACTAATAGAAATCACTGAACAACTGCTTAGACAATTAGTAAGATGTCCAAGACAGCTCCAGGATGTATTAATTCAGCAATCCTAGGACACTATATTGTATATTTCATTTATTTTTTAGCTCATGTATTCATTAAAATATATGTATTTAACAACTATTACATATTAGGATTGCTGTTAAATACTTGATTTATATCAGTGAATGAAAGAGAAAAAAATATATATAAAGCTTACATTCCCTTTGTTGTTAAGTGCCGTTTGAACCAGCAGTTCTGATTCATAGTAACCTAGTATAGGGTTTCTGAGTGACCGTGTGGTTCAAACCAAACTTGTGTTCCAGTGAAGTATCCTACAGGAAGATGGATAATATACAAATACAGTAGAAAAACTTTAAAGTGAATACTTGACTACTACATGTTAAGTACCATGCAGTCTGTTCCGACTCGTAGTGAACCTACACAGGGCTTCTGAGGCTGTAAATCTTTACAGGAGCAGAACACCGCATCTTTCTCCCGTGAAACCACTAGTAGTTTTGAATGGTCGACCTTGAGGTTAGCAGCTCAAGTCGTAACCGCTATGCTACCAGAGCTCCTATGAATACTAATATCTATTGTAATTAATACTACATATATACTTGTTGTTGTTGTTGTTGTTATGTGCCATGGAGTTGGTTCTAACTCATAGCGACCCTGTACAGGGTTTCCAAGGCTGTAAATCTTTATGGGAGCAGAATGCCTCATCTTTCTCCTGCGGAACAGCTGGTAGCTTTGAACTGCTGATCCTGAGGTTCGCAGCCCAATTCGTAACCACTACGCTACCAGAGCTCCTTTATATATATACTAGAAAATAATAAATAATATGAGAAAAAAAGGACTATAGAAAAAAAGTTTTGAGATAACTGTGTGATTTCATATTGGGTGTGATTTCATATTGAGCAAAGTCTTCAAGAAAATAAGGAGGTTAATCTTAAGGGGGAAAAAAAAGTTGTACAGAGGAAACAGTGAATGCCAAATTATAAGGAAGGATTGTGTCTGAAAGTTGGAAGAATGCTAAAGATGTCTGGGAGGCTAGAACAAAGTGAGCAAAAGATAGAGTGGAAGAAATTGAAGTTAGAAATAGAACTTTGTTTTTGTTGCAAGTTGGTACTGACACATAGCGACCCTATGCACAACAGAAAGAAACACTGCCTGATCCTGGTCCAACTTCACAATTATTGCTATGTTTGAGCCCATTGATGCTGCCACTGTGTCAATCTATCTAGTTGACGGTCTTCCTCTTTTTCTCCAACCCTGCACTTTACCAAACATGATATTCTTCTGCAGTGACTGGTCCCTCCTGACGATATGTTCAAAGCATGAAAGATGAAATCTGGTCATCTGGCTTCCAAGGAGCACTCTGGTTGTATTTCTTCCAACACAGATCTATTTGCTGCTTTGGCAGCTCCATGATACTTTCAATGTTCTCTTCCAACACCATAATTCAATGCATAAATTCTTCAATGGCGTTTCTTATTAATTATCCAGCTTTCACAGGCATATGAGGTTATTGAGAATACCATGGCTTGTGTCAGGCATACCTTACTCCTCAAACTTTCATTTTAGATCTTAAACATTTTACAGAGGTTTTATGTAGCAGATTTGCCCAATGTTTTTGTTGCTAGGTTTGATTGCCTGATTGCTGCTTCCATGAGTGCTGATGGTTGATAGAAGCAAATGAAGTCATTGACAACTTCAATTTTTTTTCCATTTATATGGATGTAATTTATTGGTCCAGTGGTGAGGATTTTTGTTTTCTTTACATTGACATGCAACCCATACCAAAGACTGTGGTCTTTGATCTTCATCAATAAGTATTTTAAGTCCTGTTGGCTTTCAGTAAGCAATGTTGTATCATCAACATATCACAGGTTGTTAATGAGCCTTCTTCCATTCCTGATGCCACAATTTTCTTCATATAATCCTGCTTCTTGGATTATTTGTTCAGCACACAGATTGAATATGTATGGTGAAAGAATACAACACTGGAGTACACCTTTCCTAATTTTAAACCATTCGATGTTCCCTTGCTCCGTTTGAACAAACTGCCTCTTGGTCTAAGTACAGATTCCTCATAAGCACAATTAAGTGTTCCAGAATACTCATACTTCACAATGTTCTCTATAGCTTGTCATGATCCACACTATCAAAAGCTTTTGCATCGTCAATAAAGCACAAGTAAACATCTTTCTGGTATCCTCTGCTTTCAGCCAAGATCCATCTGACGTCAACAATGACATCCTTAATTCCACATCCTCTTCTGAAACCAGCTTGAACCTCTGGAAGTTTTCTGTCAATGTATGGTTGCAGCTGTTTCTTCATTACCGTTAGTAAAACTTTACTCACATGGGATGTCAATGATATTGTCTGATGATTTCCGCATTCTGTTGGGTCACCTTTCTTTAGAATGGACACAAATATGATCTCTTCCAGTCAACTGGCTATGTAGTTGTCTTCCAAATTTCTTGACATTGATGAGTGAGTGCCTCAAGTGCCACTTCACTTTGTTGAATGACTTCAATTTGTATTCCATTAATTACCGGTGCCTTGTTCTTTGCCAGTGACTTCAATTCACCTTTGACTTCTTCCTTCAGAATTACTGGCTCTTGATCATATGCTACCTCTTGATATGGTTGAACATTGATCATTTCTCTTTGGTATAGTGACTCTGTGGAGTCCTTCCATCTTCTTTTGATGCTGTCCTTATCATTCAATATTTTCCCCATAGAATCCTTCAATACCACTGGTCAAGCTTTGAATTTTTTCTTCAGTTTTCTCAGCTTGAGAAATGCTGAGCATGTTCTTCCCTTTTGGTTTTCTAACTCCAGGTCTTTACACATTTCATTATAATACTTGACTTTTTATCTGGAGCTGATCTTTGAAATGTTATGCTCGGCTCTTGTATCTCCTCACTTCTTCCATTTACTTTAGTATCTCTACACTAAACAGCAAATTTCAGAGTCTCTTCTGACATCTATTTTGGTGTTTTCCTTCTCTCTTGTTTTTTCAATGACTTTTTGCTTTCTTCTTGTATGATGGTCTTGATGCTTTCCACAGCGCTTCTTGGGTTTCGGTCTTTAGTGTCTAATGCTTCAAATCTGTTCTTCAGATGTTCTCTAAATACAAGTGGGATATATTCAAGGTCATATTTTGGCTCTTGTGGACTTGTTTTCATTTTCTTCAGCTCCAGTCTGAATTTGCATATGTGCAGTTGATGGCCTGTTCCAGAGTCTGCCCTTGACCTTGTTTTGGCTAATGATATGGAGATTTCTTTAGCCATCTCTTTCCACAGATGTAGGTAATTTGATTTCTGTGTCTTCCTTTTGGTGAAGTCCATGAATAGAGTTATCTTGTACGCTGTTGAAAAAAGAGATTTGCAATGAAGAATTCATTGGTCTTGCAAAATACTATTATGTGATCTCCAGCTTTGTTTCTCTTATCAAGGCCATATTTTCCAGCTACTGATCCTCCCTCTTTTTTTCCAACTTTACATTTCAATTGCCAGTAATGAACAATACACCTTGATTACATGTTTGATCAATTTCAGACTCAGTAAGTTGATAGAATTCTTCAATTTCAGCATGACTGGCTTTAGTGGTTGGTGCATAAATTTCATGACTGTTCTTGATATATTCTTTTTGATGATGACTGTGACACCATTCCTCTTAAATTTGTCATTCCAAGCATAGTAAACCATGTGATTGTCAGATTCAAAATGACCACTACCAGTCCATTTCAGCTCACTGATGCCTAGGATATAGATGTATATACATTTCATTTTTGACAATTTCCAATATTCCTAGATTCATACTTTGTACATTCAATTAATGGTCTTTTCCAGCTGTTTCTCTTCATTTAGAGTTGTGCCCCATAAGCAAATCAAGGCCTGAGGACTTTACCGCATTCGCATTATCATGGTCAACTCTATTTTGAGGAGGCAGCTTGTCCCTAGTCACATTTTTAGTGCCTTCCAACCTGAGGGGCTCATCTCCTGGCATTATGTCTGACAATATTCTGGTGCTCTTCATCATGTTTTAATATTAAATAATCTGGTGCTGACAGTGTTGCACTGCGATTCATAGGGTTGTCAGTGACTAAATATTTGGAAGTAATTTGTCTCTCCTTCTTCCTAATTTGTAACTGTCTGGAAGCTCATCTAAAACCTGTCCACTGTGGCTGATCCTGCTGGTATTTAAAATAGCCATGGCATAGCTTCCAGAATCACAGCAACACACAAGCCACCACAGCATGACAAACTGACAGGCAAGTGATGGCATCTCATTTTGACTGTATAAAAATCAACACATTTATGATTGCTTACAGTCTTAGGAAGGATAAGAGGCTGCTCAGGATACAGTTCTCAGTTAGGACAACTTCTCAGTCATGCCCTTTTCAGACAACTGTTAAAAAGCTCTTTCTTTCTACTAATAAGCACCTGGAGGCATCTCACTTCAACAAGCCTTCTGCCAGAAGATGTTCAGCTTTTTTGCTCTATGGGTTGACATGCTAGTTGTAGCCACTTCTCTCCATGTGCTAGGTAGCCTACCATGAAGTCTTGTTCAGATCTCCTGGTGTTGCTGCTATTTAGCTGCTGTTTTGCCATTGCTTCTCAACATCTCTGGTATTGCAGGTTCTCAGGGTTACTGGGTCTAGCAGCCTTTCAGTGCAGAGACCCAGAATCCAAAGGACACATGCCACTCCTGGCTGTAGTGGAATATCCTTTCACCTGCCTCTGGGATGACTCATTTTAAGCTTAGTCGAGTGGCAAAACTGTCTAATTGGCTCTTTAGGGTTCCATATTGCCTTATTTGCATGGTTTCACCCTCACATGGGTTCTATGAACTTTATTTGCATTGTCAGCAAACTGCCCAATCCCATTGGTAAGCCACAAGCACCTTATTTGCATAGTCTCACAAACTCATTTTGTGGGACTCACAAGATCATGAATGGCTAGAGGGGCCATATAAAGTATTTAAATGTAACACAATATTTGAGAAAAAGAGACAAATCAAGAATGAATCATGTCATTGTTCTGATGCAGATTTTGGGTGGTGGCAGAGGCAGATGCAGATAGGACAGGCTCCATGGGGGAGGGACTGAAAACTCAAAGAAGTTGCTTTCATGGAACAGCATTAGAGCTCTGGATCTAGCATATGGTGCAGGGCATCAGTTTCCCGCACCAGTCAGTTGAAAAATCATGGTATAAAGAAAATATTGGAATTTAGGAATCACTCAAAACATGGGCCTCCCTCTGTGGCCACCATACCTGGGCAGAGTTCAGAGGGTGGGGTACAGTCAGAGCAGCAGAGGGAACCAGCGCTAAAAGTGATGCAGTGACATTTACAAAAGGAGGTGCCGGGGGAATTCTACACATTTTTTTACTCTTCTTTCCTGTTATGCATTCTTTGCCCATCCTGGACGCCTTCAGGTGGATGGGTGCTCACCCCCCAGAAAACAGTCCAGCATTGAGCCCACAGTTTTCCAGTGACACAGAGAGAAAGACCCCTATGGGCCCCATGGGAAAATTCTTTGGTGGCTACTTATGACATTAGCCTCTGGGTTGCAGCCCTAAAATGAATTTGTGCAGGACACTTTACTCAAGCATATCCAGCAAGAAAAAGCAGGTCTGTCAGCCCTAACAGGCAAGCCATATGAACAATCTGTAAAACTCCAACATAAAAGGATGCAATTATCTTAAGAATTATGCTGTGCATACACAGATATCTAATGAGCTTTCAGAGACAAAAATACTAGACAATCTTTCTCCCATTAACTTCTCAGTATCTATCTACGCACCTCTATGGTGGTGACTAGAGGAGAGGCCTGAGTGATCAGACACCCCCACCCACTGCTTGAGGCTTCCACGGTGCACACACACTGCCTGTGTAGCAAGGTGACAGGCCAGTCAGCAACAGTTTTATTTTTGTTTCTAAGTGGTGGTTTTTGTCTCTGCTTTTATATTGCTTCTGCTTTTGGTCCTTTGGCCACACGTTTTTCCTGGAGGTGGGAGATTTTTCTCCCTACATTACCCAGGGAGAGATAGCAATCATGGGCATATAGCCAAGCTATAAGCATACCCCATAATATTCCACCATTAAGACAAGAGCCAATAAAAGCTGCTAAACATTACACACAAAAAGGGAAGCCTATCTCCTGATCATGTCCACCAGGAGACACCCAGTAAGTTTAATAACACAGCATCAAACATCCATTTAAGAATTAAAAACCCACATAACTACCAGAAATGACCAAATAAATAAACTGAAAGCATGTCCAAATCCAGAAAAGAGTAACTGAGACAAATGAGCTGGAGACAGACAAAGGCTCTCCAAAAGAGGTAGAGCAAGTTTTGGATTTGCCTGAGAAGGAATTCAGAAGAATGATAGGGAAACAAATTCAAATGTTCCTAAAAAGGGTGGAAGAAAATTAGGAAGAAGTCAAGAAAGTACTACAAAAGCAATCAAACAAGATTGATACAGCATTGGGAGCAATTCAAAAGCTGCAAAACGAGGTCCAGATGTTTAATAACAAAATATCAGAAATGGACAATGCACTGAATGGGGAAAGGAGCAGAATTAAAGAGGCGGAAGCCAGAACCAGCGAGTTAGAAGACAAATCTCTCAATACTGCAAAGATAGAAGAGGAATCAGAAAAAAAGGATTGAAAAATATTAAGAGATTCTAAGATAAATGCTGGATAACATGAAGAGAAACAACTTAAGAATTATTGGCATTCTGCAACAGGAAAAATCAGAGAAGTCCACAGAGGAGATAGTGGAAGAGATTCTGGAAGAAAATGTCCCAAGCATCTTGAAAGAGGAGAAGATAAACATTCAAGAAGCTGAACATAGCCCAGGAAGAATAGACCCCAAAAGAAAGTCACCAAGACATAATAATCAAGCTGTCCAAAATAAAAAATAAGTAGAGAATCCTAAAAGTGGCCAGGGAAAAAAGAAGTGCTACTTACAAAGCCAAGAAGGCAATGGGGAGACATATACAAAAATCTAAAAGAAAAAAACAAAAACAAAAAACAAAAACCTGCCAACCAAGAATTTTCTATCCAGCAATACTGTCAATCAAATGCAATGGTGTAATCAAAGCATTCCAGGATAAACAGAATGTAAGAGATTTTGTCAGAGCTAATCCAGCACTTCAAAACATCCTAAAGGGAATTATTTGGACTGAAAACCAACAAGAATAGACAACAACAGGAGATTGACAGACATGGCAATACCACCTGAAACTCAGACAATGGATAGTAGGGTCCAGAACAGAACAAAACTACAACAACGAATTCAAAGGAGCTGGGAGGTCAACCAAAGATCAAAATAATATCAATGCCAAAGAAGGGAAAAATGTAGGAACAGAGATCCAGGTGTGAGGATGTCAGGTAGATTACAGGATACAATATATTCTCTTAAATGGAGAGAAAAGTTAATAGATTATAAGGCAACCCTAAACAAAGTTAATACTTCACAATTTACCATGAAAAAGAAATTCCAAGCAGAACAAGCAAACATGAAAACTAATAAGAAACTGACAAGAAACAGCACAAAAAACACAAACTCAGCACAAGAAGGCATGCAGGAAAAAAGAATGGACAGCACTACCAAAAATGTATTATAATGGCAGAAATTAACTCATACCTATCAATAATTACATGGAATATCAATGGAATGAGTGTACCACTGAAGAAACACAGAGTGGCAGAATGAATTAAAAAAAAAAACAAAAAACCCCAAGATCCTTCAATATACTGCCCACAAGAGACACACCTTACACAAAAAGACAAAAACAGATTAAAAGTTAAAGGATGGAAAAAAATATACCAAGCTAACTGCAACAATAAAAAAGCAGGAGTGACAATACTAATCTCCAATAAAGCAAACTTTAAGACAAAAACCAGCATAAAAGATAAAGAAGAATACTATCTTATGATCAAAGTGTCAATTGAGTAAGACGACATAACTATAATAAATATCTAGGCTCACAATGAAAAAGCACCAAGATATATGAAGCAAACCTTACTAGAATTGAAGAAAGAAATAGATAAATCTATAATTATAGTGAGAGATTTTAATACACCACTTTCTAAAAAGGACAGAACTACCAGAAAGAAACTAGACAAAATTACAGAGGAACTAAACAGCACAATCAACCAACTTGACCTCATAGATGTGTACAGAGCTTTCAACCCAACAATAGCACAATATACATTCTTATCCAGTGCACATGGAACATTCTCCAGAATTGACCATGTGTTAGGCCACAAAGCAAGCCTCTGTAAATGTACAGATATCAGAATACTACAAAGCATATTTTTAGACCATAATACTATAAAACTAGAAATCAACAATTAGACCAAGGAAATAAAGTCAAATATATGGAAACTGAATAACACCTGCTGAAAAGCGACTCAGGTAAAAGAAGAAATTAAATGTGAATTCACAGAGTTACTAGAAACAAACGAGAATGAAAACACAACATACCAAAATCTTTGGGACATGACAAAAGCGGTGTTGAGAGGACAATTTATTGAGATAAATGTGCACATCCAAAAAGAAGAAAGAACTAAAATTAACACATTAACACAGCATCTCCAACAATTAGAAACAGACCAAGAGAGGGAACCTACAGCCACCAAAAGAAAATAAATAATAAAGGTAAGAGCAGAAATAAATGAGATAGAAAACAGAAAAACTATAGAAAGAATGAACAGGACAAGAAAGGTTATTTGAAAGGTTTTAAAAAATTGACAAACCATTGGCAAACCTAACAAAAAAAAAAGATAGAAGACACAAATAACTTGCATTAGAAACCACAAGGCAGATATCACAAAGGAACCAAAAGAAATCAAAAGGATAATAACAGAATACTATGAAATTTACTCTAAGAAATTTGAAAACTTAAAAGAGATGGATACATTTTTAGAAAAACACAACCTACCAAAACTTACACAGAGTGAAGTAGAAAACTTAAACAGACCAATAACAAAAGAAGAAATTGATCAGATCATTAAAAAACACCCAAACAAAAGAAGTCTAGACCCAGATGGCTTCCTT
>NW_006409124.1:103186-104157 GCF_000296735.1 Chrysochloris asiatica
TGGGCACAGGACATGAACAGACATTTCACCAGGGAAGAGATCCAGGCAGTCAACAAACATTAGTCAGTAGCCATTAGAGAGATGCAAATCAAAACAACAATGAGATATCATCTCATACAACCAATAACAGCAAAGATCAAAAAAGTAGAGGACAATAAATGCTGGTGAGGATGTGGAGAGACTGGGACCTTCCTACATTGCTGATGGGACTACAAAATGATCCAACTACTCTGGAAAGCAATATGGTGATTCCTCAGAAGGTTGCAAATAGAAATACCTTATGATCCAGAAATTCTTCTACTTGATATTTACCCACAAGAAATATAAGCCATAACATGAGTAGATATATGCACATCAATGTTCATAGCAGCACTAATTATAATAGCAAAAAGATGGAAATAGCCAAAGTACCCATTAATTAAAGAATGGATAAGCAAACTGTGGTACAAATACACAATGGAATACTATGCTACCTTGAAGAACAACAAGGAAGCTGCAAGCCACCACATAACATGGATAAAACTTGAGGACATTATGCTGAGTGAAATTAGTCAGTCACAAAGGGAGAAATTCTGCATAGGACCAATATTGTAAAAGACTACGAAAAAGAACCCACCCTAAAAGTTGGGGTGGGGGGAGGATTTTATATATATATTTGCGGATCACCAGGATGTATGGGATGAGAGGAGGGAAAGGAGAGGAAGGCAGAGCACAGGGTAGGGAATAGACACAGGATAGTTTGGGTGCTAGGGAGGGGGGATAATACACAAGAAGGGGTCAGAAAATGGAAGAACAAGGCTGATAGGAGAACAGTTAGCCAGGATTGCAAGGGCTATGTGGGACAGACGTGATGATGTATGCACAACCTTGCAACAACAGGGATCTGGGATACAGGGATTGAGGCACGGCTTAAAGGGGTAAAAGGGTAATAATGTCAAGAGAATTGGCTGTCTTTTGAATCTTGGTTTCCC
>NW_006409124.1:106972-108592 GCF_000296735.1 Chrysochloris asiatica
GCTCCTTGGAGGCCAAGATGGCCAAACTTTGTCTCTCATTCTTCAGACATATTGTCAGGAGGGAACAGTCGCTAGAGAAGGATATCATGTTTGGTAAGCCCATGATAGAATTTTGCAAGGCCAATGACTTATTCATTGCAAATACCTTTTAAAAATAATATGAGTCATTTATGCACATGTTCTTCACCAAAAGGAATACACAGAAATGAAATAGACTACATTTGAGGAAAAAGAGGGTGAAAAGCTCTATATTGTCAGCCAAAACAAAGCCAAGGTCAGACTGTGGAACAGCTCATACGCAGCTTTAGATTGAAGCTGAAGAAGATTAAAGCAAGTCCACAGGAGCCAAAATATGACCTTGAACATATCCCATCTGAATCTGGAGATCACCTCTAGAATAAGTTTGATGTACTAGATACTAAAGATTTAAAACTAGGTTTTGTGGGCTGACATCAACAATATCATACAGGAAGAAAACAAAAGGTCATTAAGAAGACAAAAAACAAAGAAAAAAAACAAAATGGATGTCAGCAGAGACTCTGAAACTTTCCAGCATAGAGGTGCAAAAGCAAATGGAAGAAAGGAGTAAAAGAGCTGAAGAGAAAAGTTTTAAAAGACCGTTTGAAAAGAAAAGTCTAATATTATAATGAAATGTGCAAAAACCTAGAGATAGAAATCTAAAAGGGAAGAATACTCCCAGCATTTCTCAAACTTAAAGAACTGAAGAAAAAATTTAAACATTGTCTTGTAATAATGAAGGATTCAGTGAGTAAGATATTGAATGATACAGAAAGCATCAAAATAATATAGGAAGAATATAGTCATTGTACTAAAAAGAAATGCTCAGTGTTCAACCATTTCAAGAGGTGGCATATGATCAAGAGCCAATAGTATTGAAGGAAGAAGTCTGAGGTGCACTGAAAGCATTGGCAAAGAACAAGCTTCCAGGAATTGATGGAATACAAATAGAAATCTTTCAATAAAATGAGATAGCACTGGAGGCACTCACTCATCTATTCTCTAAGATCTGGAAGACAGTTCCTTGGCCATATGATTGGAAGACGTCTATACTTGTGCCCATTCCAAACAGAGGTGACCGAACTGAATATGGAAACCATCAGACAATATCATTAATACAATATGCCAGTAACATTTTGCTAGAGATCATTTAAGAATGGCTACAGCAGCACATTGACAGGGAACTGCCAGAGGTTCAAGCTGGATTCAGATGAGGACATGAAATGAGGGATATCATTGTTGACATCAGATGTGTCAGTGCATCTGGTTGATGGTGTTCTTTTTCGGACACTCTACTTTACCAAACATGATGTCCTTTTCCAGGGACTGACGGTCTATCCTGGTATCATATTCAAAGTATAAGAGACAACATCTTGCCATCCTGGATTCTAAGGAGCATTGTGAATGCACTTATTCCAAGATAGATTTGTTTGTTATTCTGGCAGTGCATTTCTGTTGTTACATGTTCATGTACATGTATATATACAACAGAATGAAACACCACTTGGTAATATACCATTCTCACAATTGGTGCCACACTTGATCAAATTGTTTCTGTCTCTGTACCAAGCCATCTTTTTAGGAAACTGCTTTTTCACTGAC
>NW_006409124.1:109792-120210 GCF_000296735.1 Chrysochloris asiatica
CAGAGGAAGTCTCCCAATGAGATGGATTGACACTGTGGCAGCAACTTCAACAAAGCAATGATTGTGAGGATGGTGCAGGACCGGATAATGTTTTATTGTGTTGAACAGTCACTATAAATTAGAATTGACCCTATGGCTCCTAACAATGTTTATTAAAGATATTCTTATTTTCCCATTGAATGTACTCAGCAACCTTGCTAGAGAACAATTTATCACATATGTGTACATTCATTTATGGATTCTCACTGGTCTATGTGTCAATTCTTATACTACTAGTAATCTGTTTAATTTAATTGACCGGAGTCTTGGTGTGGTATGGTGAGCTAATGCGCCAGTCATTTGAACTGCAAGGCCAGTGGTTCAAGCTCACCAGCTGCTCCTTGGAAACCCAATACAGGGTCGCTATGGATCGGAACCAACTAGATGACACTTAACAGCAAAAAACAACAGATGTACAGTTGACCATAATGACATGAACGGAACAGAGTTTTGGGGACATTAATTTGATGATGGTATGTGACTCAAAATGAGGAGAAGCAGCTGTAATGTACAATAGTGGAACATGAAATGTATACAGTGTGAATCTATGAAAATTCAAAGCATAAAGATCAATATTTTGAGCATTCATAAGCTGAAATGAACTAGTAGTGGCCATTTTGAATCTGACAATCATTTGATTTATTGTGCTGGGAATGGCAAATTCAAGAGGAATTGTGTTATATTCATTGTGAAAAAGAGCATTTCAAGATCTATCTTGAAGCACAGTGCTATCTGTGATAGGATAATAGACATACAAGGAAGACCATAGTCCCGTGGTAGCACTGTTGGATAAACACAGTTCAAACCCACCAACTGCTCCTTGGAAACACTATGCAGGGTAACTATAAGTTTGAATGGGCTCAAAGACACTTAACACAAACAAGGAAGACTAGTTAATACCACAATTATTAAAGTCTACACACCAACCATTAAAGCCAGTGATGATGAAATTGAAGAATTCTGTCAATTTCTTCAATCTGAAATTGATCATATATGCAATCAAGGTGCATTGATAATTACTGGTGATTGGAATGGGAAGATTGGAAACAAAGAGGAAGGAACAGTAGTGAGAAAATATGGCCTTTGTGGTAAATGCTGGTGATCACATGACAGAATTTTTCAAAGCCAATGACTTATTCCAAACATCTTTGTAAAACAGCATAAAAGGTGACCATACACATTGACCTCACAAAGTGGAATACACAGGAATCAAGTTGACGACATTTGTGGGAAGAGATGGTAGAAAAGCTCAATATCATCATCCAAAACAAGGCCAGGGACACACTGTTGAACAGACCATCACTTGTTCATATGCAAGTTCAGGTTGAAGCTGAAGAGAATTCAAAAGTCCATTAGAATCTAAATACGAACTTAAATATATCACATTTGAATTTAGACACGATCTCAGGAACAGGTTTGATGCACTATGTAATAATGACTGAAGAAAAGAAGAATTGTGGGATGCCATCAGGATCATTGTACAGGAGGAAACCAAAAAGGAAGAAAAGACCAAAATCTGGTCCATGGCATTTTTTTTTTTTGGTTGGGAAGTTTTTGATCATTGATTCAGTCTCCTCATTTGTAGGTCTGTAATGATTTTTTATTTCTTCTTGAATCTGTTTGTGTACTTCCAAAATTTTGTCCATTTCCTTTGTTATCGAGCTTGTTGCTATAGAGTTGTTCATAGTTCTTGTTATTAAGTGCTGTCACATTGGTTCTGACTCATAGTGACCTTGTATAGGATTTCTGAGGAGCAGCTGGTGAGTTTGAACCACCGACCTTGTAGTTCAAACTGACCATATGGAGTGATTATCCTACAGTGCCACACTCTGTCATAATTTCTTTTTGTTTCTATCTTGTCAATTGTAGTGTCTCCACTTTTACGTTTTATTTTGATTTTTTGATCTTTCTTACTTATTTTTCTGTCACTATACCTAAATTTTTATTAATTTTATTGATCTTTTGAAAGGGTCAATTTTTGGTTTTATTGATTCTATTATTTTCTGTTTTCATTTTCATTTATATATGTTAAAGTATTTGTTAATTCCTTTCTTAAGGTATTTTTTAGCTTAATTTGCTTTTTTTTTTCCTAGTTCTCAAGTTGTAGAATTAGGCTGTTGATTTAAAATCTTATTATTTTTTATATAGGTATTATATTGCTGTATGTTTCCCTATGAGTACTGTCTTTGCTGCATTCCCATGTTTTGATATGTTACACTATCACTTGACTCTAATTTGTGATATGGTTTTATATTTGACCCATTGGTAGTCTGCATATTTTTCTTGTTTTTTTTTTTTTTTTTCCTTTAAAATTTTTTCTGTTGTTCTAGTTTCACCAGCCAGAGTGTTCCTTGGAGGCCAAGATGGCCAAACTTTGTCCCTGACACTTCAGTCATATTGTCAGGAGGGACCAGTCACTGGAGAAGGATATCATGTTTGGTAAGGTGGAGGGTCAGAAAAAAAGAGGAAGACCCCCAACGAGATGGGTTGGCCAAGTGGAAGCATTGATGGACTCAAGCGTGGCAACAGTAGGGAGGTTAGCTCAGGATCAGGCAATGTTTCGTTCTACTGTGCATAAGGTTGCTATGGGTCAGTACCGACTCGATGGCACCTAATAACACAACAACAGTTGTCATCAGAAAAATTACTTTATTTGATTTCAATATTTTAATATTTATTGAGTTTGCTTTGTGATCTTTCATATGGTCTACCTTGGAGAATGATTCATATTCATTCATCTAGAATGTATATAGTACTCTTATAGCGTAAAGTGTTCTATGTATATCTGTTAAGTCTAGCTGATTTATAGTGTCAAGTCTTCTGTTTCTTTATTGATCTTCTTTCTTGATGTGTTCTTCCTATTTTAAAAGTAGTTTATTGAAGTCTGCAACTATTCTTGCAGTCCAGCAACTGTTCTTGCAGTCCAGTGTTTTTCTCCCAGCAATACTGTGTTCATTATATATATTCCAATACTGTTGTTGTTGTTAAGTGTCATCAAGTCAGTTCTCATAGAAAACTTGTATAGGGTTTCCAGAAAATGTATAGTGAGTTTGAACCATCGACCTTGAGGTTCAAACCGATCTTGCAGTCCAGTGCTTTATCATACAGTGCCACACCAGGACTCCAATATTGGGTGCATATATATTTATGAATTTTAAAACATGATGAATTGACCCTTTTTCACTATAAAATGCCCATGATTACAGCTCCTAACTGTCGAGAGCCAGCCCCAACACTCTTATTTTGGGATCCTAGAGGAAGGTATGACGTTGGCGAAGAAATGAAGCTCACAGAATTAATGGGTTTTGTTAGATGGTGAATTTTCTCCTCTCACATTTTATTTTTCCTCTTTTTCCCTTCACATTTTATTTCTCCTCTTACCTTTATTTTACATTTTTAAACAGCTTTTATACTACTTTATACCATTAATTTATTAATCATTTTTTCAAAGTTGTGGTCTAAATCATACATATTAATCATTTTAATATAGAACATCAAGAGTATCAAAAACTTCCTTGTTCCCCTTTACATAGTTAGACAATATCTGATTTCTGTAAGCAAATCTCATTGCTCTAGAAATGTCACGTTAACCTTAAAACATGATTCTAAATCTTAACTCCTATTTCTACCTTCACCTATTATTTTCTATAGAATTATTAATTACAACACATACCTAGACATTATTTGCTATGGTAACTGACAACACAGTTGCTTCTCATGTTTGATTAAACAAGAAAAAAAAGAAGCATAAAGTTTTGTAGTTAAGAAGAAACGGAACAACTTACTAATAACTTATCTACACAAAACATCTAGTTAGATTTCTGCTTATGATCTATTACTGTTCCCTTAGCCCTCAATTGCATTTTTGCTAATTTTCTAAAGGTCTTGATGTCCCTGAATGAAACTACATGGAATGTTGAATGTAATCTTAAACTTGGACTGGCAAAACTTTAGCTGGTTTTTCCTAGTGGTGAAACCTATTGTTAGTGTGAAAAGCATTTTTTAGGACTATGCATGATTGAATATGGTGTGAATGTGCCTGAAAACAAGTTTTAAATCTTTAATATAGTTCTTACTAAGATTCTACTGAAAACTTTTATTATAAAATCAAGAAAATTAAAAATAAGCTAATTAAAACAAAGAGACAGAAACTGCAGAGTCCCCACATAAAATTCCTTCTGGGGCCTTGCCTTCCAAGGAGAGACCCATTGTGACCTTGCTTAACAATGAGCCTTTCATGTTTAGGGTCCTCGGCATGGCCTCTGCCACCTAACATTTTATCTCAAAGTCTACTTTGTCTAATGTTAAGATTGCCACCTTAGTCTTCTATTTTTTTTTTTTTTTTTTTTTCCATTCTTTTACTTTCAACCTTTCTGTGTTCTTGAATCTAGGGTGTATTTCTTGTAAAAAGTCTAGCTGGATCATGATTATTTTTGTTTATTTTATTTGTTGTTTTTCCCCATTCATTCTGCCTTTGCATTGAAGTATTTAGTCCATTTATGTTTGCTGTAATTATCTATAAGAAATTATTACTGCTACAATTTATGTTTGTTTGTTTGTTTGTTTGTTTTTTGTGTGTGTGTGTGATCTTGAGTCTTTTTTGTCTTTGTCCTTTACTATTGTTTGCTTTTGTGTTTTGTTGCTTTATTGTAGTGAGCCATTTCTATTCTTTCCCTTTCCTTTTCTGTATTTTTTAAAGATATCTTCTTAGCAGTTACCAAAAATATTACATTTATTATCTCGCATTGATAAATCTTGGATAAACTGAGGAGTCCTGGTGCAGGATAAGGACTGGGCTGCTAACCACAAGGTTCACAGTTCAAACCCACCAGCCACTTCTTGGAAACCGTACACAAGGTCACCATAAGTCAGCCAACTTGAGGACACTTAACACCACAAACAGCAGTGTGTGTTGATACCAATTAATCTTAAGTAACACACAAAACATACCTAGCCAACTCTGTTTAGTTGTTGCTATCACATTATCTCAAATTTCATGTGCACTGCAGCATAATTTTACTCTTGTTCAGTATACATTGAAAAAGCATAATGGACAAAACAGAATTGTTTAGTATGAATACCTTATTACTTTTCACTATACTTGTACATGAAATTGACTGTACTAGAGATATTTATTTTTATGTATGACTTTGAGTTACTTTCTAGCATCTTTTTTCTTCCAACTGCAGGAATCTCATCAGTGATTTTTGGAGGGTCCATTGAGTGAATCTGAACAATCTCAACTTCATTTTATCTGGAAATATCTCATTCTTGGAGGATAGTTATATTGGGAATAGTGTTTTTGGATGACGTTTTTTGTTTGTTGATTGTATAGTTTTAAGTTTCAGCACTTTAAATATATTATTTCATAGCCTTCTGACCTCCAATGTTTATGAGAATATCTCAGCATTTAATTCTACTGTGGATCTTATATATGTGATTATTCGCTTCTCTCTCTCTCTGTTTTAAGGATATTTTTTTTCCTAATCCTTTCTTTCAGAAAGCCTGATTACATTGTTTCTTTTTGTATATCTCTTTAGATTTATCCTGATTGGATTTTTTTAGTTTCCTGTATTTCAAGATTCATACCTTCATCAAACTTGGAGAGTCACCTGTCATAATTTTTTCAAGTTTTCTTTCTATTCTTTCTGCTTCTTATTCCCCCACCCCCCCCACCCCGGAATTCCTATGATATGTCTATTAGGTCTCTTGATGTTCCATAACTGCAGTAAGTTTTGATCAGTAGTCTTCAGTCTCCATTCTTGTTGCTGTTTAACCTTTGTGATTACTAATATCATATCTTCTAATTTGCAGATTCTTGCATCTACATGAACAAATCTGCTGTTAAATATTTCCATTGTTTCTTACTGTAATTATAGTCTCTTTCAATTCCATTGTTTCTGTTTGACTTCTTTTTAAAGTGCCTACCTCTCTTTCTTTTAATTCTCATTTCCTTCATGCATTATTTCCATATTTTATTAATCTTTACATATGTTTTCCTTTAGTTCCTTGATTATATTTAGTATTGTTTTATGATATTTTTTTCAATTCTGTTCATTATTTGAGCTTCAGTGCATATATATATATTTCCTTTGTCTTGTTCATTTGGATGAACTATTATTTCTCTTATTTTTTGTGTCTTATGATTTTTTATTGGGACACTGGAATTTTCAATTGTGTAACTTTTTCAGTTCTCCTTAGTATTTGATGTTTTTGCCTGTATATTTTTTTCAAGAAACTTTTAGGTAAGCAGGGTCTTTGGCCCTTGTTTACCACTTACATTCACCCTTTTGATAGCTTCTTATCTTTTCTTGGCTGAATTAAGATTTAGAAGTTTCAGATCCAGGTTTTCACCTTTCAATGTCTTTTAATCGTCCAAGAGAACATGCAGTGATCAAACTGTTCAACAGAGGGTGAAGTCATTTAAGAGACACATCTTTATGTCAAATGTTGTTAAGTGCTGTTGAGTCAGTTCCAACCCATAATGTCCCCATATAGCATTTCCAGGGAGCAGCAGGTGAGCTTGAACCAGGTTCAAACTGACCTTGTGATCCAGTACATTAACCCACAGGGACAAACCAGGATTCTAGGGACCACAATTGTGTCACTCTGGTTTTCACTTCCTCCACTACTCTGTTTCTGCAACTCCATTTTTCATCAGAATGTATTTAATGGGCTGGATATTGTCTTCAGGTTTTGCCCTAGGCTTCTTTGTCAGCTCTGTGGAGACTGCTTCTATCTGAGCTGGTGTTCAGTGGAGGCACAGACTTTACTCATCATCAGAGGCATGTATTTGCAACACCAATCAGATTTGCAACACCAATCTGACTCATGTTAGAGGCATAACTTCATGAAAACGTTCCATACTCATGATGTATTTCAAGAAATATGGGTTTGGTTCAATGTGGAACATAATTTTTCTGCAACATGAAAATAGGAGAGTAGTATTGCAATAACAAAACCTGTAAATAACCAACATGGAATAGTCTCTCCAACATTTAATTGTTTAGTATATTGAGAAAATTATTACACTTCTCACATCTTTATATTTTCATCTATAAAATGGTGAAAATAATGCATTACCATATGAGTATTATTCTATACCATAGAATTTTGCAAACTGAAATTAGATGAGGTGTTTAAAGCACAGGACACATTGCTAGTTACTGATGAATGCCCATTTTCTCCTTGATGTAAGTTTAACTTGTCAGAAGTTGTAACTAATCTCTAATTTGCATTTCCTTCTTCCTATGTTTCCTCTTCTTCCCCTCCTTTATCACTCCTAAGAGTGAAAATAGAGCATCTGGAAATGTTGTAATTGTGTTGTTAAATTCCTCTATATGGGGCATATGTAAAAAAAAAAAAAAAGTACATCATTAAAACTGTGAATGTGTGATGAGAATGGAAAAAAAGAAACACCTAAGTTTGAAAGAATGATTCTTTGAGTTACTTAGTTTAGGAATTCCCTTGTTAAAGTGAATTTGAGGTGTGTGTGTGAATAAATTGTTTGAAAGAGTTCCTCAGCTGTCAGTGTTGCATATCATTATATATAAAATCTAAGAATTATTTACCTTTTAATGAGATTTTTGACTGACAACATGGATAAATTACACTTGCTTGTGATGTCACAAACTTGGGTAATTTGACACCAAATGAAACAGTCTTAAAAGTTAAAGTGTTTCAATCTAGCTTTACCAAATTGTTGCCACTTCCGTTATTCTCCCCCAAGACAACTCCAGCAATGTCAGTGAAACTATGTCACTGTACTTTGTAAAGATTAACGATGTATGTTATTTATTTTTCAATTAATGATCATTATATTAATTATTAACTAATATTATTAATTATATATATCAGGAAATATAAGAACAGAGAACACTTCCTCAGCTACATTTGTAAATCCTAATCTCTTAAATATGTGACATATGAGGCATCAATTTCTTTGGAAACTCTGTAGATGTCTCTGATATGCAATAGTGCCAAATTTGTTTATATATACTTTGAGAATTTAATATAATTTATCATTTATTAGTCATCCACTTTATCCTGCATATCAGATATAAGATATTCTACAAAATTGAAATATTTATAGAATATACATAGACATTAACACAAAATAGACTATATGGCATAAAAAGAGAAAACAGGAACAAGTGAAAGGAAATATTTTCTAGTTAGTTTATATAGCAATAGTTCTTAAATGCAGTGATATTTGATGCTAGCTTTAAATAGTAAGACAATAGAGAAAGTGTAGGATTAGAAAAGGAATCAGGTAATATAATAAGGTGAAACCATTAACCTTGAGACCAGTTAGTTTATATGCTTTAAACACATATGTGTTCAAATGGAAAGTACTGCTTTAGTTATATAGTACTACTGTAACAGAAATACCACAAAGGGGTGGTTTTAAGAAAAAAATTGTTTTCTCACAATTTAGGAAATAAAAGTTATAACGTTTGCTCTAGGGGAAGAAATCTTTTCTCTGTTAACTGTGGAAGAAGGCTCTTGTCTCTGTTCAGCTTGAATTCCTTAGCCCCTTGGTTGTCTTTAAGTGGTTTGGCATTTGACTTTCCCCATCACTAACTTCACTGCCCTGATCTACTCTTTTTATATCTCAAAGTTGATTGGATTAAGACACACCTTACAAAGGAGTAAGTGTTCACCACAAAAAGAGAAGAATATGTTCAACATTTCTTGAGCTGAAAGAAATTAAGAAAAAATTCAATCCAAAATTTACAATATTGAAGGATTCTATGGGCAAAATATTGAATAATACAGAAAGCATAAAAAGAAGATGGAAGATATATACCGAGTCATTGTATCAAAAAGAAATGGTCAATGTTCAACCATTTACAGAGGTAGCATATGATATATATATTACAAAAACCAAACCAAACAAAACAAAAACGATGGCACTGAAGGAATAAGTTTAAGCTGCATTGAAGGCATTGGTGTAAAATAAGGCTCCAGGAATTGACTAAATACAAATTGAAACTTTTCAACAACTTGATGAAGCACTGGAGGAACTCACTCATCTATGCCAAGAAATTTGAAAGACAGCTACCTGGCCAACTTACCAGAAGAGACCCATATTTGTGTCCATTCTAAAGAGAGGTGACCCAAAAGAATGCGGAAATCATCAGACAATATCATTGATATCCCATGTAAAGAAAGTTTTACTAAAGAAAATACAAAAAGGACTGCAATCATACATTGACAGAGAACTGTCAGAGGTTTAAGCTGGATTCAGAAGAGGACATGGATCTAGGGAGACAATTACTGATGTCAGATGATCTTGGCTGAAAACAGAGAATACTAGAAAAAAAATGTTTATTTGTGCTTTACTGAGTATGCAAACACTTTGGACTATGTGGATCATGACAAGCTATGGATAATATTGGAAGAATGAGTATTCTAGAACACTTGATTTTACTCAAGATGATACCACAAGAAGAACATGTACATAGACTAAGAGGCAGTTGTTGAAACAGAACAATGAGATCCTGAATGGCTTTAAATCAGGAAAGATGTATGACTGGGCTATATTCTTTCATCATACTTATTTAATCTCTATGCTGAGTGACTAATCCAATAAACTGGATTATATGAAAAAGAGCATGGCATCAAGATTGGTGGAAGACTCATAAACAACCTGAAATATACATATGATACAACCTCGCTTCTGGAAAACTAAGAGGACTTAAAATATTTACTGAAGAAAAAAAGGACCATAGCCTTGTGCACAACTAGGTCAATGAGTAACATCATGATAAATGTAGAAAAAATTGAAGTTGTCAAATACTTCATTTTGTTTCCACCTGCAATCAACACTAATGGAAATAGCGGTCAAGTAATCAAATGATATATTACACTAAGCAAATATGCTGCAAACATCCTCTTTAGCGTGTACAAGAAAAAAAGATAACATTGTGAAGACTAATGCACACCTGACTCAAGTCATAGTGTATGTATGTATGTATGTATGTATGTATGTATGTATATAGCTATATAGCTATATAGATTTTTTTTTTAGGGAAATCTCTTGTCTTTTTTTTGTTGTTGTTGTTGTATTGTTGTTTTATTGAGGGAAATCTCTTTGATTCTTCTCCTATTTTTTTCTTTTCCTTATTTTTTGTGGAAATTTTGGACTTCTAAAATAAAATTTTATTGTGAATTGAGTGAAGGTTTACAGACAATATCATCCATTTTGCATTCAATAAATGATACAGTTTGTTTTATTTCAATGAAATTGCATTTCACTGCAATCTCCTCCATATAACAAGCATTTTCTTGCTTCCTCCCATGTACAAATATCCTCTTTAAAACTCTTATATATTTGTGAGCTATATAAATATACACATATATATGTATATTACATA
>NW_006409124.1:120310-124478 GCF_000296735.1 Chrysochloris asiatica
ATGTAACATATATATTATATTTATATATATATGACCTTAGGCTCCCCCTGACCTTGACTGCTCCTTTCTGCTATTGTGAATAATTCTGCAATGAATATCAACATGCATATTTCTACTTGCGTCCATCAAGCCATAGTATTTTCAGTGGACAGGAAATAAGGAATATTTTAGAAGAATTTATACATTTAAGTTACTAGTGTTGGAGAAGAATATTAAAAATACCATGGGCTGCCAGGAGAACAAAGACCATCCATTTTGATGATCTGTATTAAAAGAGGTATAGCCAGAATTATCCTTGGAGGCAAGGATGGTGCGATTTCACCCCTCATATCTAGGATTTGATGTATTAGACAGTAAGGACCAAAGCCCAGAAGAAGTTGCCAGCTGACATCAAGAACATCATACAGGAAAGAAGCAAAAAGTCATTAAGAAGACAAGAGAGAATAAAAACACCAAAATGGATGTCAGATCAGCAAAGACTCTGAAATTTGCTCTCCAGCATAGAGGAAGTAAAAGAGCAGAACAGAAAAATTTCTAAGGTCAGCTCAAGAAGACAAAGTCAAATATCATAATAAAATGTGTGAAGATCTAGAGTTGGAAAACCAAAATGGAAAAACATGCTAGCATTTCTCAAGCTGAGGTAACTGAAGAAAAAAAATAAAGCTTTTCCTTGCAATTTTGATGGATTTTATGGGCAAAATATTGAATGATGCAGAACATATCCAAAGATGATGAAAGGAATACAAAGTCAGCATATCAAAAAGAAATTTTCAATGTTCAATCATTTTAAGAGGTAGCATATGATCAAGAGCCAATGGCTACTGAAATGTAAGGTGCATTGAAGGCATTGGCAAAGAACAAGACACCACAAATTGATGCAATACAAATGAATATCTTTCGGAAAAAAATGATGAGGAATTGGAGGCACTCACTCTTCTATGCCAAGAAATTTGGAAGACAACTACAAGGCCACGGCACTGGAAGAGTTCCATACAATATTTGTGTCCATTCCAAAGAAAGGTGACCCAATGGAATATAGAAATCTTTGAACAATATCATTAATATTGCATGCAAGAATAATTTTGCCAGAGATAAGGCAAAAACAGTTGCAGTCATACATTGACAGAGAACTTCCAAAGGTTCGAGCTGGATTAAGAAGAGAATGTGGAATATCTTTGTTGGCATCATGGTTGTTAGACAATACCAGAAATTATCGAATACACAATAGCTTTCAAGTATATGGATCATAACAATGCACAACATTACAGAGAATGAGTATTCAGGAACACTTAATTGTGCCCAAGAAGAACTTTTACATAGACCAAGAAGCAGTTGTTCAAACAGAACAAGAGCACACTGAATGGTTTAAAATTAGGAAAGGTGTGTGCTAGGGTTGTATTATTTCACCATACCTATTCAGTGTGTACACTGAGCAAATAATCTGAAAAGCTGGATTATATGAAGAAAAACATGGCATCAGGATTGTAGGAAGAGTTCTTAACAACCTACAATATGCAGATAATACAAGCTTGGTTTCTGAGAGTGAATATGACTTTAAAAACTTACTGAAGAACAAAGATCACAACCTGGGTATGGGTAGTACCTCAATGTAAAGAAAACAAAAATACTCAGCACTGACCAATAAACAGCATCCATATAAATAGAGAAAAGATGGAATTTGTCAGAGACTTAATTTTGCTTGGATCAACCATCAACACTCATGGAATCAGCAGTCCAAGAAATCAAATGATGTATTACATTAGGTAAATCTGTTGCACAAGACCTTTTTAAAGTGTTGAAGAACAAAGATGTAAGCTTGAGGACTAAGGTGCACCTGGTCTAAGCCATGGCATTTTCAAGAACCTCATAGGCATGTGAAAGTTGGACAATGAATAAAATTGACCTTAGAATAATTTGTGCATTTGAGTTATGGTGTTGGAAGAGAATAATGAAAGTACCACGGGTTGCCAAAAGAACAAATAGATCTACGTTGAAAGAACTACAGTTAAAATATTCCTTGGATGCCTGGAAGGCCATACTTCATCTGTTATACATCAGACACATTATCAGAAGGGACCAGTCTATGGAGAAGGATATTATGTTTGGTAAAGTGAGTTTCAGAGAAAAAAAGGGAGTCCCACATTGAGATAGACTAGCATAATGGTGGCAGAAATGATTTTATGCATAACTGTGATTGTGAACTTGGCATGGAACTGGTCAGCATTTCATGCTGTTGTGCATAGGGTTGTTATGAATCGATACCAACTCTATGGCACCTAACAACTACAACTTCAGACATAGTATCAGGAGAGACCAGTTCCTGGTGATAGATTATGCTTGGTTAAGTGGAGGATTAGACAAAAAGAGGAAGAACCCCAACAAAATGTAGTGGTACCGTGGCACTTGCAGTTGGATAAGGCATAACAGCAATTGTGAGAATGCTGTGGGGCCATGCAGTTTTTCATTCTGTTGTGTACTGGGTCGCTATGAGTAGGATTGAACTCAATAACACCTAACAACAACAACAGTAACACTGACATGCACTGTTAACATAACAAAGATAATCCATTCACAAATAAGATTATAGCCATAGGGTTTGGATTTAATAAACATAGCTTTGAGAGATATAATTCAGATGATAAATAAATTAAACACAGATACAAAAATAAATATAAAAATTTCCAGGAGCATATACATTTTTTAATCAAATTATTATGAGCAGTACACATAGTATTCATATATCTGTATATGAAAATTGATTAAAATCCAAGAGAATCCACTGAGACATTATGAATAATTTTATTATCTGGCATCAGTCTTCATCTCTCATGCTTCAGACCTATTGTCAGTTGCTGGAAAAGGATACCATGTTTGGTAAGGCGGAGGGTCAGAGAAAAAGAGGAAGACCCCCAACGAGAGGGATTGGCCAGGTGGCAGCATTGAGGGACTCAAGCGTGGCAACAGTAGTGAGGTTGGCCCAGGATCGGGCAGTATTTCATTCTGCTGTGCATAAGGTCACTATGAGTTGGTACAGACTTGATAACACCTAACAACAACAACAGCAGCTCTTGATTACAGATTCCTTTAATTTCCATTTATCTGAGAATGTTCTTATTCTTTCCTCATTTTTGAATGGCAGTTTTGCTGGATACATAATTTTTGGTTGATGGTTCTTTATTCTCAGGATTTCATGTAAGTCATCACACTATACTCTAATTTGCTTAGTTTCTAGAATGATATATCAGTGCTTAGTCATATTTGGGCTCCTAAGTAGATAATAGTAAAAGAGCTCTGGTAGCGTAGTGGTTACGAATCGGGCTATGAACAGCAAGGTTAGCAGCTCGAAACTACCAGCTGCTCAATGGGAGAAAGATGAGGCTTTCTGCTCCCGTAAAGATTAACAGCCTCAGAAACCCTGTGCAGGGTCTCTATGAATTGGAACCGACTCCACGGCATGTAACAACAACAACAAGTAGGTAATAATGAATCCTAGTGTTACAATGGTTAAAATACTCAGCTACTAAGCAAAAGCTCAGCAGTTTGAACCCACCAGAATGTTGGATGAGTACTTCTGAGCCAGTTCCAACCAATGCTGACCCTGTATAGAGTTTCTGAGGAGCAACTGTTGACTTTGAACTTTGCAGTTCAAACTGACATTGCGGTAAGATTTTTATCCTACAGTGCCATGCCTTGGAAAAATATGGGCAATTCTTCTCTGTTCTTTAGGGTTTATGTAAGTCAGAATTGAATGATGGCAAAGGATTTGATTTGAATTTGCTTCAAGTAAGTGATATTTATCCTTTCCCATTCTGCTTTCATGATTCTTTCTTTGTTTTCAGACCTAAAAAGTTAAATTATAGCATATCTTAGTAAATTTTTCTTGGATCTAAATCTCATCTTTTGTGATACTTGGAAATTTCTTTGTTGTTATTGTCAGGTGCCATCGAGTCGGAACCGACTCATAGCGACCCCATGCACAGCACAACGAAACAATGTCCCATCCTGGGCCAACCTCACTACTGCTGCCACACTTGACGCCATCAATGATGCCACCTGGCTGATCCATCTAGTTTGGGGTCTTCCTCTTTTATTCTATTCTGACCCTCCACCTTACCTAGCAATGACATCCTTCTCCAGCGACTATTCTCTCCAGACAATGCATCCAAAG
>NW_006409124.1:127133-130065 GCF_000296735.1 Chrysochloris asiatica
TGTGGTCGCTGTTAAACACGAATCTCCTTGCACTATGGCCCTTAAGTCCAGCTCAAAGGTGAGATTTACATCCTTGGATGTCGTGTCAGTCAAGAGGCGGAAATGCAGCAGGGGCGACAGGTTTGTAATGAGACGCTTTGGGCTGCGCTTGTGGGTCTCTAAGTTGGTCGAGCCTGCCTCTTTATCTCCCATTAATTCTTCAAATATTCTTTCTGTGCTTTTTCTTTTTTTATTTTGGAATAATTCATTATGAAAGTATCGTTCTCTTTTAAGACATTCTACATAATGTGTTGTCTTTGTTTTTCATTATTCTTATTGCTGTTTGTTGCTCAAACTGAGTAGTCTTGAACATTTGCCTTCTATTTGCTGATTCTGTTGTCCATTTTTTTGTATCTATTTTTTTGATTCTTACATTTAACTGCTTGGAGTCCTAGTGTGGCCCTGTATGTTAATACACTGGACTGCAAAGTCAGTTTGAATCATAAAGTCGGCAGTTCTAGATCACCAGTTGCTCTTTGGAAACCCTATACAGGTTTGCGATGTGTCAGAACTTAACAACAACTCAATGGCAATTAACAACAGCAACACTGAATTGTTTACTTCTGTTGTTTTAATATTGAATTCTACCCTTTAAAATTTTGGGGATTTTTATCTCTGCTTAATTTTTTTATTTTATCACTTTGAGTAAGATTAGTATAACTTTTAAAGTTTTTATTGGATAGTTCCATATTTGTTCATCCTCTGAAATTGTTTTTCATCATTTTATCTTGTTCATTAAATGGGGCTGTAATTTGTTTTGTAATTGCTTGTCATCTTAGATAATTTTTTTTGTTATTATTTGGTTAATTTTGCTTTGACATATTAAGATTCTAGTCCATTTCTTATTTTCTGAATTATTTCCCTTCCTTTATATTGTTTTTACTTTTGTTTTATATTATTGAGGTATGGTATGCCACTAGAGATGCCTGTTGGCTAGTTATGGTTTCCTTTAACTGAAGGTTGTGGAGAGTTGAGTAAACATATGGGGTTTGTGTCATTCAACACTCAAAATTTCATTTTGGCTGACTGATTGAAATTGAGTGAGCACCATCCTTTCTTGTGACAAGTAGTGGGATATCAGGTAGTTCGGGTCCCTCTGTAGTGCTTAACAATGATACAGATCCCTTGTGTTGACAGGAATATGTGCTTTATTCCCTGATTTGCTGGTACACTGAGTAGGTTATCTGCTAATGGTGGGCTAGCCTACAAAGTCTTGTTGATTGGAGTAGGGCAAAACATCCTTCCTCAGTCTGGTGTCTCAGGTATGTTTTTTCAAATGTAGAAAGGCTGTGGAGTGTCAAGTAAGCATTAGAAGGTGGGACATGGGATTGTCATTTGATCAAGAATCTTGGAGGTGCCCTTGCAGAAGCAAATGTGTGATGGAGTTTCCGGGAGTGGTGTGGAATCAGGGGAGCTTCCTAACTCAACTGGGAAAAATGAAGGATGACCACAAAGTTTTCAGTAAATGGGGAAGGACTGGAGGGTGGACATGTTTATTGTAGTGTCTCCACACATGCAAAAATGACCTGTTTGTAGTGGGAAAGTGTGTTACCTTGAATTTACTTGTTATGGCTTTTCTACTCTACATCTTCTCAATCCCACCAAATGATTGAGTGGGACCATGCATATAAGGTGTATAGAACTGTAAGGCTAGGATTGGTTAATTTTTCCATCTTACAAGGTTTAAAAGGAGCCATCTCAACAGTAAGGACAGAGGATCACAGGTCCATCAAGAAAGAAGAGCATGAGTGGAACATGAGATCCCTACCTAGAAAAGTGGCAATAGCAGATGTGGTGGCATAGGTGGTGGCATGGAGAGACAGAGGAGCTGTAGGCTCTAGGTCCATGAACCAGACTGAGTAAAGCTCAGTGCCTATGGGCAGGAGGCTGGTTTGAAGAATGTGTCCTTTGGGCATTCACAGACTGGCTTATATATATATATAAGATTAGCTTGATCTCAGCCAAGGGTTCACATGGCTGAGAAGCCAAAAATAAGAGTAAGTTGTGCCTGACTGGAGAACACCTGCATCCTGTATTGTTTCTGATTCTGAATTGCTTCCTTAATAAAGTCTGTAATTATAAGTATTGTTATGAGTTCTGTGTTCATTGCATTGTATTATCAAAACTAGATATGAGGTAGATAGTGCTGTCTGAGGAATGGTTTGTGACAGAATAGGGTAAAGAATGTTATAGGGTGAAAGAATGCCTGACATCTGCTTCATAGGAATTGACCTTGGGCTGATTTTGAGTTTGATTTTCTTTCCCCCTTTTGAAACCAGAGGAAGTCATACAGGGCTCCAACATGGTTCTTACAGAAAGGGAGCTCTCCTTTCAACATGTTGTTGTTGATAAGTGCCATATCATGTTGGTTTCAACTCATACTGATCCTGTACAGCGTTTCTGAGGAGCACCTGGTGAGTTTGAACCTTCAACCTTGTGGTTAACAGTTCAGTGTTTATCCTTGATTCAGCATGGGGAGGGTGATTTGTGTGAAATGGGTGGGAGTGGAGTGGCAGAGGGCCTTCAGGCTAACAGCTTAGTCTTAATGAGTGGAGGGAGCCCTTTGCCGAATGCAAGTGGGTGACTATGCTGGTTCCTGACTTCACGGGTGTTGTTGTCTTCTGGGTGATCATAAGTGGGTAGTGGAGATAATACCCTTCCTCCTTTGCTATCTTTCCATTTGCATCTCTGCAAATATATATTCCTTTACTGTTCTGTCTCCTGGCCTTAAGTTTTTATATTTCAATTCACATCTATGACAGTTAAAGTTTTGTGTCAACTTGACTGGATCAAAATTCTCATTGATTCAGCAGTTGACATGTAGCTATCCCTTAGGATGTGATTTGATGTGACATATCAATAAAAGGATGTGATTGTTGTTCTTATTTGCTGT
>NW_006409124.1:130499-132398 GCF_000296735.1 Chrysochloris asiatica
TTCCCGTGTGTCACTCTTACTCTGACATACCTAAATCTGCTGCATCAGTTGTCCCCTTGTTGTTTCTTCCTAGAGTTGTTTACATAGAACCTCTGCCTCTGGTAATATATTTCTTGATGAACTCTTTTTGGACTACTCAGGGATACTGCTTGTAATTGTCCCAAGAAGGCGATGTTGTGTCATGATACCATGTCATTTAGGAACAATTAATGATTTATTGTTTTTCCACTGCCCTGTGTGTCTCTCCTTCCAGTTGGTATTTGGTTTGTTTCTTCAGCCTCTTATTTGCTGTTCAGAGGTCTGAGGTCACCACTGATGACTTTTCTTGGTTGCTTCTGTAGGACTTTATTGTTGATTTTCATAACATTCTATTTGACCACACCACCATCATGGTTCCTCCTCTTGTTTTGGTGCTTTTATTTATTTTTTTTAATTCAGAAATACAATGTAACATTACATAAGTCCATGAAAATATAAATTTTCAGAAATTCAATGACTGTTATATAATGAACTTGTGTTTGTGATAGTTGAAATCTGTATCTATATGAACAATTTAATTCTACTAATTTTAGTTAAACATTATAATGACTTCTTTTTATACATAGATTGTGATTTATACGTAGATTTTCAATAATAGATGACTATGTGATTCTGCTTAAGGGGCTTAGATTTTGACTGTATTTATTGTTATTGACTCTAGAATCTATAGTTATTGATTTTCAAATCTCTAGAATGAGATTCACAAACATGAATGTTCACAGTCTCACAAACTCATGATAGCTTTGTCTACTGCTGTTTACTTTCATATCACAAAAGGGTGTGCAACTATCTCAACATGCATTGTTAATATTGGGCTGTATTATTTAATTTGTAACATATTCATAAAAGCCAACTCAAGCTTATTTAAACTGCCTTTTTTTAACTGCACAGGTTATTTTTTTCATGCTTGGTATTATTTCCTCTTGTGTAGTCAGATTAATAGAGTTGAACTCTTGTCTTTTAATACATTATATACTTAATGTATTGTAGCAACCTATTTCATAGAGCTATCTCTTGTCATCTTTAAATAAAATAAAATAAAAAAGAACAAAACAATTATTAGCATTAACTGAAGTTCTAAAAGAAAAATTTAGTCAATAATGTGTAGCATGTGTATTAAATTCATTTTGTTTGAAATAATTCAAATAAAATTGTATAAAATTTCAGTGCATCATTTATAGTCCCCAATATTAAAGGAACATTTTCATAAATGTCATGTTTCAATAAAGAAACATTTGAAGATTTTCATAAATACTTCAGAATAAAGTTGGTCTGATTTTCATTAAAGGTTGCAACTATCAATACATTGGAGAGACTTGATGACAGATCAGGGAGAAGTGAAATGAAGATGTCCATCAGCAAAAACAAAGAAAACAGAATGAAGCAGGTTCAGGAGATGGTTCCAGAACTCTGAACCACATATAAAGAAATATTTAGAAAGTTTGAAGGCTTACAGCAAATGGAATTTGTAGCAGAAGCAAGAAAATCAGTGCTTGCAAATTTGCCAGGCTCAGCAACTCCTTGAGTAGATATCTTGGAAAAGATGGAGTGGGGGAAAGATGAGAGCCACCACAGATGCCTGATGCCTGACCAATCCCTGGAGATAAAGGTGTCCCTCGCTGTCTGTGCACCTCGATTCTAGTGACTAGAGCGGGTGGCTGAGTGAGTAGACAAACCCCCACACCCCGGGAATGTTCAAGTACGCATGTGCACAGATCTGGCTCAGCAGAATTTAAAGGGACAGTTTCCACTTAAAACCAAAGGGCAGAGCAAAATGGACACAGCCAGCCCTGAATAGTTTATCACTAGGACAAAGGCCTGAATGAGGGTTTTGGAGCAGGAGACAGACAGACTAAAAAG
>NW_006409124.1:135628-137874 GCF_000296735.1 Chrysochloris asiatica
AAAAAAAATTAAATGTCACACTATCTGTGACATTTATTATCTGTGACAAGTGTAAAGTAAAGAGATAAACTTTATTACCTAAAATGCTTTTCATATACACTGGTGCAATCCCAGTGCTTACCCTATCTACCCTATAACTAACCTAATCAGTTCTGGAAGAAGTAAATGACTAGATGTGTTTATTTTCCCTTCAATCTGACTGCATATGCATCATCAAACAAGGGTAATTTTGTGAACTTTTAATGGGATATCATTAGACATCTGCCTATAGTCCTGATTTGACTCCGTCTGACTTCTTTCTGTTTCATAAATTAAAGAGTACACATTTTTCTTCTTTTAGTAAGGCAAAAGAGTCTACATTGTTTAAATTTCCAGGCACCTCAGTATTTGTTGCTGCTGCTGTTTATAAGTGCTGTGGTGTCATTTCAGATCAAAGCAACCCTGTGTAGGGTTTCTGATGAGCAGTTGATGGTTTGAACTGCTAATCTTGTGGTTAACAGTCCATTGCTTGTCCTACAGCACAATACAAGGACTGTAGGCAATGTTCCTTTAGGAAATACAGAAGCCACTCCATGATCACAGAGACTTTTAAAAAAACAAAAACAAAACAAAACAACAACAAAAAAACCATTGGTGTTATATTATTAAGTGTTGTTGACACAGTTGCATCTCTTAGTGACCCTGTATAGGCTCTCCAAGGAGTAGCTGGTGGTTTTGAACTTCTGACCTTGTGGTTTGCTGTCCAGTGCTAATCCTGCAGCACCATACCAGGAATACTGTATGGGGACCCAAAGCATTTGCCATTTCAAACTCTTTTGTATTAGTACAATTTAGTAACTTAAATTATATTAATCATGTTGTACATCAGTCACCACTATACATTTTTAATTTTTTCTATCACCCTTATTATAAGAGCAGTGCACATAAGTAATGACTTCCTTTCCTTCCCTTTCACCTCTACCATACTCCTGGAAACCAATAATAAGGGTTAATGTACCCAGAGAGTCTTTATACACTTGCCTATATTTATATATGAGCACAATGGCTCCATATGATAAGCACTAAACCACAAACCACAAGGTCCATGATTCAAGATAGCCAGTCACTCCACAAAAGAAAAATGAGGCTTTCTGCTCCCTTGAATGTTGAATCCCATGCCATCCTTAAAATTGTTTATACCTTTGAAACTTTTATTTTTGCTGTTGTATAAATCCATCTCATTGGGATCTTCCACGTTTTTTTCTGACCCTCCATTTTATCAAATATGATGTTCTTCTCTAAAGACTGATCCTTCCTGATCACATGTCCAAAGTGTGAGAGACAAAGTTTCATCATCTGTGCTTCTAATGACAGTACTGACACCTTTTATGTAACAGAATGAAACATTGCCCAGTCCTGTGCCAGTCTCATAACCATTGCTACTCTTGAGCCCATTGTTGCTGCCATCTTGCTGGGGTCTTCCTCTTTTTTTGTTGACCCTACATTTTTTTAAGCATGATGTCCTTCTCTAGGGACTCCTGATAATATGTCTGAAGTCTGAGAGGCTAAGTCTGGCTATCCTGGCCTCTAAGGAGCATTCTAGCTGTACTTCCTCCTACACAGATTTCCTTGTTCTTCCAGCAGTCCCTCATATTTTAAATATTCTCCTCCAACAGTGTACTTCAAATGCATAAATTCTTCTAGAGTCTTCCTATTTCACTGTCAAACTTTCACATTTACATGAGGCATTGAAAAGATCACCATTTGGGGCAGGTGTACCTAAGTCCTCAAACTGACTTCTTTGTTCTTGAACACTTTAAAGAAGTTTTGTGTGACAAATTTGCCAATGCAATACTCATTTCATTTCTTGACTGCTGCTTCTATTAAATCTTTCACAACTTCAATCTTTCTTCATTTGTCTTGATATTATTTATTGGTCCATAATCAAGTTCTGTTTTTATTGTCTTTGCATTTAGGTACAACACATAATGAAGGCTGTGGTCATTGATCTTCATCAGTAACTATTTTAAGTTTTCTTCACTTTTCAGCAAGCAAGGTTGTATCACCTACATTTCACAGGTTTTTAAAGAGTCTTCCTCCAATTCTGATGTCACTTCCTTCTTTATATAATCCAGTTTCTCAGATTATGTGCTCAGCATATAGATTATAAGTATGGTGAAAAAATGCAATCCTGGTGCACATCATTCCTTATATTAAACTATTTGATGTCCCAGACTGAACCACTGGAAGCTACCTGTCAATATACT
>NW_006409124.1:138504-139140 GCF_000296735.1 Chrysochloris asiatica
TATACCACTTACAACCAATACCATATCTGTAGGATGCTATAGAATTTATTTTAAGTTGTCAGGAGGCCTAGTCACTGACACATTGTTTTGTTCTAACTCCTAAGCAAAGTGATGACACCAATACATAAAAATAAAATATTTTCACTATTTCTTGCCAAGAGTGAGTCAGTTTTTGCTAACTTCATGACTCTGGATGTCAACATTCTCTTGGTATAAATATAGGCATAATTGGCAAACAGGAATGGCTTTACATTCTTTGTTGCACTTAGGTAGTTCCAAAGATGGAGCACTTTCTTATAGAAGAAACTTGCTTCATCACAAATTAAGTTTTGTGACAAAATATGCTGAGGTCTGAAGACAGGCAAACCTGAAACAAAATTCTAGTTTTTCAATTGAATGTATGTACAAATTTTTAATATGCTTTAATAGCACTAATTTGTTCATTTCAAAGCTGGAAATGCTATGTCTGTCACGGGAAAACATAAGAAATTAATTTCATCTTAATGGAAATCTGAACAAAATTTGAGATCTTTATAGCACAGAAGATGCACAGCAAAATAAACTCTATAAATCACTCTTGGTGTAACTCTGTAAGATCAACACTGGACTGTGAATCACAAGGTTGGCAATTCAAAC
>NW_006409124.1:139585-140429 GCF_000296735.1 Chrysochloris asiatica
TTTAGCCACTGAAAAATCTCATGAATGACAATAGAACACTGTGAAATATAATGCCAGAAGATGAGTCCTTTGAGAAGGTACTCAAAATAAGACTGAGGAAGAGTTGTTTCCTCAAAACAGTTGACATTAATCATAAGGATGTAGCAAAGCTTTTGAGACCTTCATGTGCTGATGAAGCACAACTCAAAATGAGAAGAAACAGCTGCAAATATCCATTAATAATTGGAACACGGAATATATGAAGTGTGAATCTAGGAAAGTTGGAAGTTGTCAAAAAATGCAAGGAAATGCATAAACATTGATATCCATGTCATTGTTGTTTTTGTTGTAGTTACATGTCATCAAGTCAGTTTTGACACATAGCTACCCTGTATAGGGTTTCTGAAGAGCGACTGGTGAGCTCCTACATCCTATTTTGCGATTCAAACGGACTTAGTAGTCCATCACATTAGCCCACAGTGTCACACAGGGACTCCATTCTAGGTATTAGTGAGCTGAAATGAACTGATATTGGCCATTTTGAATCTGGCAATTATGTGGTTTACTATACATGGAGCAACAAATTCAAGCAGTATGGATTAGCATGCATTGTTAAGAACATTTCAAGATCTGTCTTGAAGTACAATACAATCTGTGATAGCATGCCTAAAAGGAAGACCAATTAGTACCACTATTATTCAAATTTACACAAAAACTAGGAAAGCCAATGGTAATGAAATGGAATATTTCCACCAATATCTTCAGTCTAAAATTGACCAAACATTCACTCAAAATGTATTAATAAATTGGAATGCAAAGGTTAGAAACAAAGAGGAAGGATCAGTAGTTAGAAAATATAGCCTTG
>NW_006409124.1:140864-159954 GCF_000296735.1 Chrysochloris asiatica
GGATCTTGGCTGAAAGCAGAGAATACCAGAAAGACATTTATTTGTGCTTTATTGACTATGCAGTGACTGTATAGTTTCCAAAAAAGTTTGTACAATATTGTGAAGAATGAGTATTCCAGAATACTTACTTGTGCTCATGAGGAACCTGCACATAGTCTAAGAGGCAGTCATTCAAACAGAACAAAAGAATACTGAATGGTTTAACATGAGGAAGGTGTGCAATTGAGTTTTATTCTTTCACCATACTTATTTAATCTATATGCAGAGAAAATTTCTAAGAAACTGGATTGTATGAAGAAGCATGTAGCATCATGATTGGAGGAAAATTAACAACTTACAATAGCCATTTGATACAACCTTACTTCTGGAAGCAAAGAGGACTTAAAATACTCAATGATGAAGATCAAACATGACAGCCTTCAGTATGGATTGCACTTAATTGTAAAGAAAACAAAAATCCTCACAATGGACCAATAAATAAAAATATGATAAATGGAGAAAAAGTTAAAGTTGTAAAATACTTAATTTTGCCCACATATACAATCAACACTCATAGAAGTATCAGTTAGTACATTAAATGATGTATTGCATTAAGCAACTCTGCTGCACAAGATTCTTTAAAATGTTTAAGAACAAAGATATCAGTTTCAGAACTAATGTGTGCCTGATGCAAGCCATGGTATTTTCAATCACCTCATTTACATGTGAAACTTGAGAATGATTATGGACGACCACAAAAGAATTGATGAATTTGAGTTATTGTATTGGGGAAGAATATTAAAAGTATCATGAGCTGCCAGAAGAAAAAAGCTGTGTTGGAAGAAGTACAGATAGAAGGCTCCTTAGAAGGCAGACTAGCCAGACTTCATGTCTCGTATGTACTTCAGACATGTTATCAGGAGAGACTGATCCCTAGAGAATGCCATCATGCTTGGTAAAGTGGAGGGTTAGCATTAAAGGTGAAGACCACCAATGGGAAGGATTCTTACAATGGCTGCAGCAATGGGATTAAACATAAAAACTATTGTGTATATGGCCCAGGTCTGGCCAGTGTTTTGTTCAGTTGTGCATAGTGTCACTCTGAGTAGGAACCGATGGTATCTAACAAAAGCAAAAACAATAAATAATTGATGCTTAGTTTAAAATTTCCTTTAGAGTTCCATGCTGGTGAAATGAATTGGCAATTAAAGAAAAGTGGTTTTCTTTTAATCTAAACCTTGGATAGAAGAAAGATTTATACTGTTTGATCTTTTCTCTCCTTTCCTTACTTCTTTATCAAGATGTTTAGGACTCCCATAAGAATCTGTTTCACACATATCAGAGGTCAGAGAACAAAACAAAGGAAGACTTTTCAGAGAGAAGAAATCTGTGTCCTGTAGGCCTGAATCTGAAGATATGTTTTACTTGCTTACTATTTAGATTTCTCCTCAGGATATAGCAATGTATGAAACTGAAGTTACCCGAGGTTCTATTGGCAAATATCACCTATCATACAGAATTCTGAAAAACTGCACAAACTTTGCAGTGCTAAACCAACTAGCTATCAAAGGAAAAATGAAGCAATTAAGTTTTATTTCTTTTAAAATGTATCTCTAATATTAGGATATATGCTCTGCCTATTTATTTACTAGTTACAATTATCCCATATATTCATTAATTGGTCTCTAGGATTTTTATTCTGTCCTATTTGCCTGTGGATATATACTGTATCTTCAGTACAAACAGTACATTCAGTAAAATAGATCATAAGGTAAATCTCCCTATTTTGTTCTTCAGATGGGTAACTATTGTTTCTTATATGAATAATAGGATTTATAACCAAGTTTCATAAATAATATCATTTTAATTATGAATTCATTTGATTTTTAATTATGTTTGGATGTATTTTAAATATTGAAACTTCCTCTCTATGACTACAGGACTTTAGTGCTGCTGGATCATAGTAGTTTTAATTTTTTTTCCATAGAGATTAAATACTTCTTTTGATAGTTTAAAAAATATACATGTTGTTGTTGTTTGGTGCAATCGAGTCAGTTCTGATCCATAGTGACCCTGTATAAGCTTTCCAAGGAGAAACTGGTAAGCTTGAACCACTGACCTTGTAGTTCAAACAGCTTTGCAGTCTGGTGCATTAATCTACAGTGTCACACCAGGACTCCCAAAAATATAAATAATAAGGAATTATTATAAATTGGATTATATTCCCTGATAAATATATGTTGTAAACCTTAACCCCTATGCCTATAGTTATAAACCCATTTGGGAATGGGTTTTATTTGTTATGTTAATATGGAAATATTAGTGTAAGATAGGATAGAAATTAATTTCTTCTGAGATAAACTTTGGTCAGACAGTGAAGAGTTTGATAGCAGATATGATAAATTTTCAAAAATCTGATCTGAAAACCTGTTAGTGAATAAATATAATTAGAAGAGAGGAAAGTTAAGATGCTTTAAAATGTTAGGATGCTTAATATAAGTGCATTGAGCTCTGGTAGTATAGTGGTTACAAGTCAGGTTGCTAACCTCAAGGTCAGCAGTTCAAAATTATCAGCCATTCTGTGGGAGAAAGATGAGGCTTTCTGCTCCTGTAAATTTTCAGAAAACCTGTACTGGGTAGCTATGAGTCAGACACGACTCCTTGGCATATAACAAACTAATGTAAATGCAATTGAAATAACAAACAGAAGTGGCAAGGTTGAGTGAGTGGATAAAGTTAATTGTTATGAAAGAAAGAGAGTGAACTTAGAATTCTTTCATTTTAAAACTTTAAATTCTTTCAAATTATAAGAGAAAAAAAAGCAATAGGAAAAACAGGTTCATAGTGGGAACTTCATTTTAAATTTCAATTTAAAGACAGACGTGCCATCATCATCCATATAAGTCTTCAGAATCAGTTCTAAAAAAACCCTATATGACCCAACAGGATGATTAAATTTGACTCAATTATTCCTGAATTGTTCTTTTACTCATCTGCCTGCTTGGGTAGCTTGTTTTCTCAGTTGTAGTTATTTTCCTTACAAGTCTCTGCTATCTGGAGATGTTAATTGTTAGTAGTCACAAAACCTGAGAAATAATTTTCCTGTCTGGTTAAGTAAGAATGTGAAAGAAATATGCTTTTAAGAAAGGAATCTAGACACAGCTATTTTTCTGTACAAAGTAGACCAATGGAATATTTTTTTAAAGACAAAGATATAGTAAAGAAAAAAGCCTTGTCTTGTATAGAGTCCTAGACCAAGATGAATTATTGCATACTCCTGGAACGTCTAGCTAAGGCTGTGTGATGGTCTATGATGTCACCTGAAAGTATGTGGCTGTGATTGAAAAACTCTGTATTAGTTTGTAAAATCAGTCACTATAATTCTTTATATTCAGTTATCCAGTAGAAGCCCATGATGCATCCTAAGCCATCCTCCTTATGACTTCAACCAAAGACTAACCAATCAAATTGACTCTGTCTTTTTTAGCAGTTCCAGTGGACTATAGACATCTTTGTTAGGTTTTAGTTTAAGTCATCTGTTCTAACTTATGTAAACTGATGCCTTCCTCCATCCAGACAGGTTTTGATGTCTCTTTAATAATAAATTCCCTTAATTTTATTTTGTATGGACTGAGTAGATTTTCTCTATGAAACAGAAAATCACTTCTTTACAAAATACATGGTTTGTAAAAAATGTTGAAACAGAAGATTGGTAATATTCTACCTTAGTCTGTGTTGTTTATAGGAATAAAACCAATGATATATATACATAGATTGTTCTTAAGTGCCGTTGAGTGGATTCTGACTCACAGTGATCCTGTGTAGAGCTTTTGAAGAGCAGCTGGTAGGTTTGAACTTCTGACCTTGTGGCTCATAGTCCAATGCTTATCCTACAGAGTCACACCAGATAGGTAGATGTTATTGTTGTTGTTAAGTGCCATAGTTGGATCTGACTCACAGGGTATCTGGTGATTCAAATTGCTGACCTTGCAGTTCAAACCAACCTTGTTGTTGAGTGCTTAGCTTACAGTGCCACACCAGGATAGTTAATAGATGCTACATAGCTATAGGTGGTGGTGGTGTGCTGTAAAGTAGATTCTGACTCTTAGCAACCCTGTATAGGGGTTGAAAATCTTTACAGGAGCAGACAGCCTCATCTTCCTCCCATGGAACAGTTGGTAGTTTCGAACTGCTGACTTTGAGGTGAGCAATCTGACTTGTAACCACTATGCTACCAGAGCTCCTTAAGTAGATATGTTGTTGTTGTTTTTGTGTGCCGTTGAGTCGGTTACGACTCATAGCGACCCTGTACAGGGTTTCTGAGGCTGTAAATCTTTACAGGAGCAGAACACCTCATCTTTCTCCCATAGAACAGCTGGTAGTTTCAAACTGCTAACCTTGTAGCTTGCAGCCCGATTCGTAACCACTACGCTACCAGAGATAGACATATGTTTATGTCAAAGAAATGGCTTACATAGTTGTAGAGCCTGACAAGTACCAAACCCATAGGTCAGGCAGGAAGCTGGCAACTTCTGATGGCTCACAGATTGTAAGAGACTGGTGAATCCAAATATGTAGGCCAGGAGACACATAAGAGACTTCTGCTGGTTGATATGAGGAACTAGTGGTATGGAAACAAAAAGAATTCAGGATTAAGAGAGAATGACCTTTGCCAGAACATCTTGCCATATTCACAAGGAAACTCCCTTTTCAACTGATGGACTAATTATATTAGACCACATCATGGCAAGTGTAAGTGATTACGTTATGTTACATCATGGAAGAACAACCCATCCAATGTCTGGCAAACCACTGAGAATCATAGCCTACCCAAGTTGAAATATAAAAAGTGAAGAGGACTTAAAGTATTTACTGATGAAAATCAAAGACCATAACCTTGGGTATGGATTGCATCTCAATGTAAAGAAAAACAAAAATCCTCAGCACTGCACCAATAAACAACATTCTTATCAATGGAGAAAAGATTGAAGTTGTCAAGGATTTCATTCTTCTTGGATCAACTCTACACTCATGGAAGCAGCAGTCAAGAGATCAGATGATGTATTGCATTAGGCAAATCTGCTACACAAGACCTTTTAAAGTGTTGAAGAGCAAAGTGTGCCTGACCCAAGCTATGGTATTTTCAATAACCTTATATACATGCGAAAACTGCACAGTGAATAAGGAAGACTGTAGAAGAATTGGTGCTTTTGAGTTCTGGTGTTGGTAGAGAATACTGAAAGTACCATGAGCTGCCAAAAGAACCAACAGATCTGTGTTGGAAGAAGTGCAGCCAGAGTGCTCCTTGGAGGCCAGTAGGGCCAAACTTCATTTCTCATACTTCAGACATATTGTCAGGAGGGACCAATCACTGAAGAAGGGTATCATGTTTGGTAAGGTGGAGGGTCAGAGAAAAAGAGGAAGACCCCCAACAAGATGGATTAGCAAAGTGGCAGCATCAATGGGCTCAAGCGTGGCAACAGTTGTGAGGTTGGCTAAGGACTGAACAGTGTTTTGTTCTGTTGTACATTGAGTCAGTACTGACTTGATGGTACCTAACAACAACAACAACAACATCCCACATTTGTTTTCTGATTTTGATCCTCCTTGGTGTTTTTGTATATTATGTATATATTTTCTATTCTTGAAGGAAAATCTATACTATTAGTCTATACATAATCAGAAATATATGAATTATATTTCACAGCTACTTTGCATTCCTTTCTTTACCACATCCCATATAAATCCTTAACCCAAGATATATCTTTCTAAATATTGAATTTGCTGCATAGTTATTACTGTAGACTTGAGAGTCAGACTTTCTTGATTTGACTACTATGACACTGCTCTGCAGGACCTTCAGCAAATGAGTGGATCTTTCTGTGCTTCTTTGGGCCTATAACTTCCACTTAAACTTATTTTGTTTCTTTCCTTTGTTGCTAGAATACATTACAGTGTTACTTGTTGTCCCCAAGTCCAGTATGACTTACCCTCTGATCCACAGTGCTTAATATCAGTGCTTAATATTCTCCAGATGCTTAATATTGGTTTTCTTTCACATTGGCCCACTCTGAGGTTTTGTTCTGTGCTCTATGATATATGTCTAATCTAAGAGAAAGGGAGACATTGGATGTGCAAAAAAGCATACTACTCTGCCAGGAAGTGCTTTTTCTGGACCTCCTATAACATTCCCAAATTAGCTGTTCCATTTTTTAAATTGGTAGAAATAACACCATTTTTTATGTACTTTGGCAAGGATCCTGCTTTATTTTGAAACCAGTATATAGATATTGAAGTGCTGTACATGGAATGTTACCCCAAAGTCAGAGCCCAAAGTTGTGATACTTGATCCTAATGAAAATTCACTGACCTCTCCATGCTTTGGTCTGAAGCTTTCATTATAAAAAAATGCTTATGTTTATCTAGTGCTCCGCATGCTTACGGGAAACAAGTAGAGACTGTAAGACAGAATCATGATGGAGCAAGGACTGTTTTATTAGTTTGGTTTTTTTAAAAAAAATAATTCTTGTTTCAGCTAAAGCTAACTCTTCTCTAACAAACAGCGACCTTTCTAGGGTACTCACTAGACAAATGGCCCTGTTTTATCTAGAATGATGCAGAGAAGGAGGCAGTCCACTACCACATTCCTATGATTCACTTAATAAATGTTAGTATTTACACTATTCAGATTTTTATTAAGATGTAGATGGTCACTCTTGAATTACAGTGCTGTCCATGAGAGTATAAGATCCTTAGATATGTACACAAGGTAGTATTCCTTGTATATGTTACTAAAGTTTATGCACACTTCACTAAAGCCAAAAATGATGATATTCTACCAATTTCTTCAGTCTTACATTGATCAAACATACAACCAAAATACATTGATAATTACTGGTGATTGGAATGTGAAAGTTGGAAATAAAGAGCTAGAAAACATGGCCTTGTTTTAGAAATAATGCTTGAGATTACATGACAAAATTTTGCAAGACTGATGCCTTATTCATTACAGTTATCCTTTTTTCAACACATAGATAGTGACTCTACTAGTGGACCACACCAAATGGAATACACAGGGAACAAACTGACTACATCTGTTGGTAGAGACAATGGGGAAGCTCAATATCATCAGCCAAAACAAGCCTATGAACCAAGTGTGGAATAGATCACCAATTGTTCATATGAAAATTCAGGTTGCACTTAAAGAAAATGAAATATCACATGACCCATTACAGAACCTGATAATAATTTATCATCTATTTTTTATTGTAAAAGAATATCATGGGAAATTCCAAACATATAGAAATAAAAGTATTGTTATATTATAACAAATTTCTTCAACCTTCAACCCCTATTTTATCAAATCACAATCAATTTTGTTTAACTAAGGGGTTGTTTGACTCTAAGATCCAAATCAAGATTTTATTAGGCTGTATTAAAATGTAATTCACATTTAAAACTCACTCTTATACAGCATGCAATTTAGCGGGTTTTATTTTCTTAAAAAAAATTGGTTGTCATTTAATGATTTTAAGATATGACTGAGGACTGACTATATCAAAGAAAGAATTCCAAGAAGCACTGAAGGCACTGGCAAAAAACAAGGCCATATAAATTGATAGAATACCAACTGAGATGTTTCAACCAATGAATGCAGTGCTGGAAATACTAATCATCTATGCAAAGAAATTTGGAAGAGAGTTAGCTAGCCAACCTACTAGAAGAGATCCCTGTTTGTGTCTGTTCAAAAGGTAACACAACAGAATGTGAACAATATCCAATAATATCATTAGTATCATATACAAGTAAAAAACTGATGATCATTCAAAAGCGGTTGCAGTAGTATATTGGCAAGTAATTTCCAGAAACATAAGACAGATTCAGGAGCAGGTGTGGAATATGGAATGTTATTGCTGATATCACATGGATATTAACTGAAAGCAGAGAATACCAGAAAGATGTGTATATGAATTTTATTGACTACACAAAGACATTCGATTGTTTGGACCATAATAAATTATTGTTAACAATATGTTGTTGTTGTTCTTGTGTGCCATGGAGTTGGTTCTGACTCATAGCGACCATGTACAGGGTTAGCAAGGCTGTAAATCTTTATGGGAGCAGAAAGCCTCAGCTTTCTCCCATGGAACAGCTGGTAGTTTCAAACTGCTGACTTTAAGGTTCACAGCCTGATTCGTTAACAATATAATGAATGGGAATTCCAGAACACTTATTATGCTCATTTACTTGTTCAACAAAACAAGGGGATAATGCATGTTTTCAACTCAAGACAGTTGTGCATCAGGGTTATATTCTTTGAATACATTAATTAATCTGTATGCTAAGCAAATAATCAGAGAAGTTACACTATATGAAGAACACAACATCAGGATTGGAGGAAGGCACACTGACAAACTGCAATATGCAGATGAAACAATCATGCTTACTGGAAGCAAAGAGGATTTGAAGTATGTATTAATGAAGACTAATAAGTATTACAATATAGATTACATCTCACCATGAAGAAGAAAAAGATTCTCACAACTGGACCAATAAACAATATCATGATGTTATATTGTCAACATTCATTATACTGTTAATAACAATTTATTATGGTCCACACTATCAAATGCCTTTGTGTAGTCAAAAAAATTTATCAGGGTTTTCATTTTACTTGGATCCACATCATTACTCATGGAAGCAGTAGTCAGGAAATCAAAGGATATATTGCATCGGGCAAATCAACTGCAAAATAATTCTTTATAGTATATCTTTGACGATTAAAGTGATCCTGACTTAAGTCATGATATTTCCAGTGTCTCACATGTATGCAAAAACTGGACAATACATAAGGAAGACTGAAGAAATGACACCTATAACTTATGATTTTGGCATAGAATATTAACTATATTAATGAAGTTGTCAAGGACTTCATTCTTCTTGGATCAGCTATCAAGACTCACAGAAGCAGCAGTCAAGAAATCAAATGATGTATTGCATTAGGCAAATCTACTGCACAAGACTTTTTTAAAGTGTTAAAGAGCAAAGATATCAGCTTGAGGACTAAGGTGCGCCTGACCCAAGCCATGGTACTTTCAATAATGTCATAATCATGCAAAAGCTGGACAGTGAATAAGGAAGACTGCAGAAGAATTGATGCATTTAAGGTATGGTGTTGGAGGAGAATATTGAAAGTGTCATGGGCTTTCAAAAGAACCAATAGATTTGTTTTAGAAGAAGTGCAGCCAGAGTGCTCCTTGGAGACCAAGATGACCAAACTTCATCTCTCATTCTTTGGACATATTGTCAGGAAGACCCCAAGTGAGATGGATTGGCCAAGTGGTAGCATCAATGGACTCAAGTGTGGCAACAGTAGTGAGTATGGCCCAGGATCGGGCAGTGTTTCATTCTGCTGTGCATAAGGTTGCTATGAATCGGAACCAACTCGATGACACCTAATAACAACAACAGCACTTCAAATTCTTCATCAAGTACTCAAGAAACATTGACATATGAACACTTAAATCTAGGCACAACATGGAATTAAACTCTGACTGGCTAGACACTTTCCTGGCAAAAAAATCTTTAGATTTTTCTGTTCTACAGCAGAAGCAAGCATGGAAAGACATTTCATATACTTTGGACATGTAATCCGAAGGGATGAATCACTATAAATGGACATTTAAAGTAGAAGGCCACCACTTGTCTGTTAGTTTTTCATACTGTGGTGGCTTGAGTGTTACTGTAATGCTGGAAGCTATGCCAACAGTATTTTCAATACCAGCAGGGACACTCATCATGGACAGGTTTTAGTTGAGCTTCCAGAATAAGGCAGACTAGGTTGAGGGGGAGATGTACTACTTCAGAATATCTGTTGTCTGAAAACCTTATCAACTGCAGTGGAATACTGTCAGATAGCACCAGAATATTGAATATGGAGACAGGATAAAGAGCACTAGAATATTATCAGATATACTAAAGGAAGATGAGCCCCTCAGGTAGAAATCACTCAAATATGACTGGGGAAAAGCTGCTTCCTCAAAGTAGAGTTGACTGTGATGATCAGAGTGGAGTAAAGCACCCAGGACCTTCATTATCTGATGGGCACAATTCAGAATGAAGAGAAACAACTATAAACATCTGTTTACAGTAATAAAGAATAAGTAAATCATTGGAACATGTAATGTATGAAGTATGAATCTAGGAAAATTGGAAGTTGTCAAAAATTGAATGGAATGCATAAACATTAATATCCTAGGCACTAGTGAGCTGAAATGGACTGGTATTGACCAGTTTGAAAATGACAAACACATGGTTTTCATGTCAGGACTGACAAACTGAAGAGGAATTACATTGCAATCATCATCTAAAATATATATATATATTAATATCTGTCTTGAAGTACAACACTGTCTGTGATAGGATTATATCCATATGCCTACAAAGACAACATGATAACACCACTCATTAAAATGTATGCCAGATGATGAATCTGAAGAATTCTATGAACTTTTTCAGTCTGCAATTGATCAATCATGTAGTCAATATGTATGATAATTACTAGTGATTGGACTGCAAAAGTTGGAAATACAGAAGAAGGATCAGTAATAGGAGTACATAGACCTTGGAGATAGAAAAAATGCTGGTGATCACATGATAGAATTTTACAAGACTAATGACTTTTTTATTTCCAATACGTTTTTTTAAACAACATAAAAGATATCTATATACGTGGGCCACACAAAATGGAATACACAGAAACCAAATTGACTTATTGTTAAGTGCCATCGAGTTGGTTATGACTCATAGAGACCTTCTCTAGGGTTTCTGAGGAGCAGCTTGTGGGTTGAATTACCAACCTTGTAGGTCATAGTCCAGTGCTGACCCATGTGGAAATTGACGATAGGAAAGTTCCATAACATCAGCCAAAACAAGACCAGTGGCAGACTGTGAAACAGATTGTCATTTATTAGTATGCAAGTTCATACTGAAAATGAAGAAAATAAAAATAAGTCCATAAGAGCCAAACTATGACCTTGAACATATCCCATCTGAATTTAGAGATAGTATCAAGTATAAATTTGATGTACTAGACACTAGTGATCAAAAATAAGAATGGTTTTGGGATAGCATCAGGAACATCATGTAAGACGAAAGCGAAAGGTCATTAAGAAAACAAGAAAGAAGCAAAAGATCGAAATGGATGTCAGAAGAGACTCTAAAACTTGTTCTCCAGCACAGAGATGCTAAAACAAAAGGAATAAATAAAGAGATAAAAGAGTTGAACAACATATTTTAAAAGGGCAAATTTCAAAGTGAAACATAATAGTGAAATGTACAAAGACCTGGAGTTAGAAAACCAATAGGGACAATACATTCAGCATTTCCCAAGATGATAAAGCTGAAGAAAGTATTCAAGCCTTGGATTGCAATATTGAAGGATTCCATAGGAAAAATGCTGACTGATGCAGAATACATCAGAAGAAGATGGAAGAAATACAATATATATATTAATATCTGTCTTGGAAGAGTTACTCTACCAAAAATAAATGGTCAATACTCAACCATTTCAAGAGGTAGTATATGATCAAGAGCCAACAGTCCTGAAGGAAGAAAGCATTGACAAAGAACAAGACTTCAGGAATTGATAGAATACAAATTGAAATCTTATAACAAATTGAGGCAGCATTGGAGGCATGCACTTATCTGTGCCAAGAATTGTGGAAGGTGGGGGTGGGCGGGGCTACAAAGGCAAGAAGTGACTGGCTTACAAGCTTTCAAGAGGTAACCCAGATTCAGAGGGCATGAAGGAAGGTAGAATCTCCACTGAGTAGTATCCAATCTGTCTAGGCTGGGCTGATAAAATGAAATGCGGATGGGTCTCTTGTGATACAATAGTGAATAATTGTTATCAGGACTGCTTGTGAGGGTTGGAAATGTAAAGGAAGACGTTTTGTAGCAAGGAGGGGAGTGATTAACTTTATAGCCTAGGAGCGGAGGGCCCTGGGACCATCAAGGGAGAAGAGTGGAGAGCGGGACCTTACCCAGAGAAGCAGTGATGCTTGAGATGGAGGCAGACACAATGACGTGGAGAGATGGAGTGGCTGGGGACTTTAGACACAGAAAGGGAGAGAGGCTGTGTGCTGACGGCTGGGGGGCAGGCTTGTAGTGTATACCCTTTGGTAGGTTGATGATGCATGGAGGTGATTGTAACCATGGCAATGATACGATATACGATAGGATGAATGTAAAACTAATGTTCTCCCATGTAAACTATCACATTAATTAATAAAACATTAAAAAAGAAATGTGGAAGAGAGCTACCTGGCTAACTTATTGAAAGAGATCTATAATTGTACCCATTCAAAAGAGAGGTGATCCAGTGGAATAAGTAAATCATTGGACAATATCATTAATATCACATGCAAATACAATTTTTCTAAACATAATTTTAAAATGCTGAAACAATACATTGGCAGAGAATTGCCATAAACAATAGCTGGATTCAGAAGTGGATATGGAATGAGGTATATCATTGCTGATGTCCAATAGATCTTGGCTAGAAGCAGAGAACACCAGATGGCTGTGCTTTATTAACTATGCAAATACTTTTACTGTGTGGATCATTACAAGCTATGGGGAACATTGTGGAAAATGAGTATTCCAGAACACTTAATTGTATTCATGAGGAACCTGTACATAGATCAAGAGGCAGTTGTTCAAACAGAAAGAGGGGACACTGGATAGTTTAAAAGTAGGAACGGTGTGTACCCAGGTTTTATTCTTTCACCATACTTATTCAATCTGTATACTAAACAAGTAATCTGAGAAGCTGGGTTATATTAAGAACAACTGGCATCAGGATTGGAGGAAGACTCATCAGCAGCCTGTGATATGCAGCTGATACAACCTTGCCTGCTAAAATTGAAGAGGAATTAAAATACTTACTGATGAAAATCAAAGACCACAACCTTCTGAATGGGTTGCACCTTAACATAAAGAAAATAAAAATTGTCACCTCTGGCCTAGTACATAGCATTAAGATAAATGGAGAAATGGTTGATATTGTCAAACACTTCATTTTTTCTCTGATCAACCACTAACTCTCATGGAAGCATCAGTCAAGCAATCAAATGATATGTTGCACTTGACAAATCTGCTGCACAAGACCCCTTTAAAGTGGTCAACAGCAAAGGTGTCAGATTGAGGACTAAGGCATACCTTACCCAAGCCACAGTTTTTTCAATGGCCTCATAAGCATGTGAAAGTTGAGCAATGCATAAGGAAGACCCTGGAAGAATTGATGCATTTTAGTTATGGTGTTGAAAGAGACTATTGAAGATACCATAGACTTCCAGAAGAATGAACACATATGTGTAGGGAGAAGTACAGGCAGAATTCCACTTCAAAGCCAGGATGGCCAGATTTCATCTCTCATACTTTGGGCATATTATCAGGAGGGACCGTGCTGGGAAAAGAATATCATGTTTGGTAAAGTTGTTGTTATATGCAGTGCAGTTGGTCCCGACTCATAGAGACCCTGTGCAGAGTTTCCAAGGTTGTAAATCTTTACCGGAGCAGAAAGCCTCATCTTTCTTCTGCGGAACAGCTGGCCCTGAGGTTAGCAGCCCAATTAGTAAGGGTCAGAAAAAGAAATAATTGACCCCAACAAGATGGATTGGCACTGTGGCAGCAGTAATATGCTTAATCGTAATAACAATCTGGGAGAAAAGTATATCAGGCAGAAGAAATAAGCAAATTTCAGTGTCCTAATGAGGGAACATTGTTGTTGTTGTTAGGTGCCACCAAGTTGGTACCGACTCATAGCAACCTTATGTACAGCAGAACAAACACTGCTTGATCCTGCGCCAACCTCACTATTGTTGCCATGCTTAAGCCCATTGATGCTGCCACTTTGCCAATCCATCTCACTGGGGGCCGGAGGGTCTTCCTCTCTTTCTCTGAGCTTCCACCTTACCAAATATGATATCCTTCTCCAGTGACTGGTCCCACCTGACAACATGTCCAAAGTATGAGAGACGAAGTTTGGCCATCCTGGCCTCCAAGGAGCACACTCTGGCTGCACTTCTTCAACACAGATCTATTGGTTCTTTTGACAACCCATTGGCACTTTCAATATTCTCCTCCAACAACATAACTCAAAAGCACAGATTTTCTATGGTTTTCCTTATTCACTGTCCAGCTTTCATATGTATATGAGGTTACTGAAAATACCATAGCTTGGGTCAGGCTCACCTTAGTCCTCAAGCTGACATCTTTGCTTTTCAACACTTGAAAAAGGTCTTGTGCAGCACATTTGCCTAATGCAATACATCATTTGATTTCTTGACTGCTGCTTCCATGAGTGTTGATAGTTGATCCAAGAAGAATGAGTCCTTGACAACTTCAATCTTTTCTCCATTGATAAGAATGTTGTTTATTGGTCCAGTGGTGAGGATTTTTGTTTTCTTTATATTGAGGGAATACTGTTGTTGTTGTGAAGGGCCATCAAGTCAGTTCTGACCCATAGCAACCCTGAATAGGGTTCCCAAGGAGCAGCTGGTAAGCTTGAACTGTAGATCTTGCAGTTCAAACAGCTTTGCAGCCATACCAGGAACAATAGGACACTCACAATTGCTATTTCTTCTGACTGGTATATTTTTCTCCCAGATAGTGTCATTGTTTCTTCAATTCATTCATGTGTCCAATTAAAAGTTCTGGTAGCATAGTGTTTACAAATTGGGCTGTTAACCTTAGAGTCAGCAGTTCTAAACTACCAGCTGTTCTGTGGGAGAAAGTTGAGGATTTCTGCTCCCATAAAGATTTACAGCCTCGGAAACCCTATACAGGGTTACTATGAGTCAGAACTAACTCCATGTCACACCACCACCACCAATGAGGGAAAATCCCTATCATGTTAATGAACACATGGAGATCAAAGTTGTAATGATGTGTTTGTGAAATGGGGAGAGGTAATCAAAGAGGATACTGGAAAGGTATCTTTAAGTGTGTTATAATTGGAATTTTGAATTTTATTCTTATAGTAATAGGACATTTTTGGAAGTTTTTGAAAAGAAGGCATTTAATTTAAAGAATTTCTATGGATTCTATGGCGATACAGTATTAATAAAGGTAGACCACCTTAGAGATGTCTCCATGGTATGAAGGCTATGACCTATTGAAAACAGATTTTATACAGTACCCTACAGAGACTATTAAAAAGGAGCTCTGGTAGTGTAATGGTTATGAATCAGGCTGTGAACCGCAAGGTCAGCAGTTCGAAACTACCAGCGGTTCTGCAGGAGAAAGATGAGGCATTCTGCTCCCGTAAAGATTTACAGCCTCAGAAACCCTGTAAAGGGTCGCTATGAGTCGGAACCAACTCCACAGGCACACAGCCACCACAGAGACTATTAAGGAGCTCTGGTAGCATAGTGGTTATGAGTCGGGCTGCTAACCTCAAGGTCAGCAGTTCAAAACTACCAGCCATTCCATGGAAAGATAAGACTTTCTGCTTCCATAAAGATTTACAGGCTCAGAAACCCTATGCAGGGTCGCTATGAGTCGAAACTGACTCCATAGCACACCACCATCACCGAGACTATTGGCCAGCAGTAACAGCACCTGTTTAATACTTTGGAACAATTGGTCTCTTCCAAATTTAACTCATAAATTATAGTCACTATCTAGTGATTGTGGTATAGTGAAGTACCTAATGTCTCTTCTCGCCATAGTCTATAACTCCCACCAAACAATGTTTCTGTATTTCTGTGTCTGGGTAAGTGAAGATAACAGAAGATACTGATTGAGTGACATGATTCAGCTGTGAAAGTTAGCAGAGCTAATTGTAATTGCAAAAACATGAAACTCTAGAATAGCTTCAAAATGAGTCATCTTAGAAGCAATAGTAGGGCATCTCACTATCATCAAAGAAGAATCAAGAGTGGAGTGCTTCTTTTAGACTCTGAGATTCCTCTGTGTTGAACCTCCTTGACCCAGAAACAGAAATCCATAGGAGTGTTAGAGTAGCAGCAGCAGAACCAAGAACCAGAGCATGAGACAGAGCAGTGGATTTCCCAGACCATGGAGTAAGTAAAGCTGAGTGACTTTGGCCAGAAAGCTTGCTTGTAGAATGGGGCACATAAGTGGAGGATATAGCTTTGCTGACCCATGGATCCCGACTCAAATACTTTCAGGGTGAGACTTATAGTGGAGAGGTTGTGACTTATGGGCACTTATCAGCAGCTGACTGGAACAACGGAGCCCTGAACTTCTTTGACTCTGAATTGTAATGAATCTCTTAACTGTGAGTTTGGTATCTGAGTACTGTATGGCCATTGCAATTGTTTATCAACTCCAGCTGAGGAACAGGGAGGGTTATGGGAGGAATGGTTGATGTCACATATTTTCTCAGTGATCTGTGAAGTTATGGAGTGTGGTGCTGTAGGATAATCACTGCATTTCTAATTGTGAGATTGGCAATTCAAGCCCACCAGCATCTCCTCAGAAACCTTATACAGGGTCGCTATGAGCTAGAACCGACTCAACACCACTTAACCAGAATGATGAATATCTTTTGCTTTTTAATATTTCAGTTTACTTTAAAATCCTTATCCTAGTAAAGATTTTAAATAGGAATAATTTGCAGCCTAGCCCTAAGTATCTATGATGAAAGAACTGAACTGCATGTACTTTTTCTAATTTCATTCTTTGCTCTATCTTCCATTGTCATTTCAAAAATAAATTCCTTTTGTCAAAATATACAATTTCCTACATTTTATTAAGGGATATTTTATAATTTGTCCATTGCAGCCTAATTGTTGAAAATGCTTGCATATTATTCTTATTAAAGTGCTAAAATGAGTTCAATATCTTAGTATTAAAAATAATCGTTAATTTCATACCTACTTTCTACATGTTTTATACATGCGATGTTTGTATCGCCACTTCTTACTTCTTTAGTTCTTTGGATTGCATCAACTTACTTTATAGCTGCTCTCATATCTCATAAATGATCTTGCAATATAGTTCTTCCAGTCCAAACAACTATAATCTCATTTTGACTGTGGAGTTCTCAAAAGAGCAGTTTGGAATAGCATGTGTTTTCTAACTTACACATTTAAAGAACGTGCATGCTATGCCATAATTATGTGAACATGATATTTGTTCTGCCTTTATGCATAGACATGGCTGCTGACATCGCTAGCGTATAATCATCATTTATTTACATGGTTTCCTGATTTTTCAAAACATTTTTCAAGTCAATTCAAATTATTTTGATTAATGTAAGGTCTGTTGTTTCTTCAGTATGTACTTATACCCAATCTATTTGTCTACTATGCTGTAACCACCCCACTTACCCCTCCTCCAGTATTAGATTAAGAAATAGATTTCACAAACATATTTTATAATATTCTCCATAAACTATTTGTTGCATTGTTAAAAAAGGCTTTAAATTTCCTACAATTCAACCCCTATACAATGCAGTTCTCATTCTTATTTCTTCCCTACAGCCAGAGGTTTCATTTATATACTCATCTCTCACCTATGCTACTATAATATTGATTTTCCATATTGGCACTAATATATTTCTCAAATGTAAACACCATCATGTAACATTAATTCTACTTTATCAACTGGTCCTACTCTCTAATGCTTCATACATTTTTCATATTTTCACTTCTATTGGAATCAACTCAATGGCACAAAATAATAACAATGACACAGACATAATTATAATGGTGCTAGACCAGGCAATGTTTCTACTATATACATAAAGTCCCCTTGATTCAGAGCTGACTCAACAACAACTAGCAACAACATACAGACATAAATTTAGCTCTACTGATTTACTTCGTACTCTATTGTTGCTTTTATAAAACATAGAATCTTTTCATAAAATACTCCTTTGATATTATTTTCATGACCAAAATTATGGACTTAAGCAGTTATGAAATTCAGGTGTACACTTTTTATGGTTGAATTTGTTATAAATTTCTCTTGGTCATTCTATGGTCAAGCCAAGCAATTAGAAGGAAGTATGTGGAAATCATTAGACAATCTCTTATTTGTCCCATGCAAATAAAGTTTTACTAAAGGTAATACAGAATGGCTGCAAGCATACATCGACAGAGAACTTGCGGAGGTTCAAGCTGGACTCAGAAGAGGCTGTGGAATGACCTCTTTACTGATGTCTGATGGATCTTGGCTGAAAGCAAAGAATATCAGAAAGATGTTTACCTGTGCTTTATTGAATATGCAAAGGCTTTTGATTGTGTGGATCATGACAAGCTATGGACAACATGGTGAAGTATGAGTATTCCGGAACACTTAATTGTGCTCATGAGAAATCTGTACATGGACCACGAGGCAGTTGTTCAAACAGAAAATGGGAACATTGAATGGTTTAAAATTAAGAAAGGTGTGCGACACCTTATTCAACCTGTATGCTGAGCAAATCATCCGAGAAGCTGGGTTATATGAAGAGAAACCCAGGATGTCAGCTTGAGGACTAAGGTGCGCCTGACCCAAGCCATGGTATTTTCAGTAACCTCATATGCATGCGAAAGCTGGACAGCGAATAAGGAAGACCCCAGAAGAATTGATGCTTTTGAGTTATGGTGTTGGAGGAGAATATTGAAAGTGCCATGGGCTGCCAAAAGAACCGATAGATCCATTTGGAAGAAGTGCAGCCAGTGTGCTCCTTAGAGGCCAAGATGGCCAAACTTTGTCTCTCATACTTCACACATATTGTAAGGAAGGACCAGTCTCTGGATAAGGACATCATGTTTGGTAAGGTCAGAGAAAAAAAGGGAGACTCCCACTGAGATGGATTGGCCAAGTGGCAGTATTGATGGACTCAAGTGTGACAAGAGTAGTAAGGTTGGCCCAGGATCGGGCAGTGTTTCATTCAGCTGTGCATAGGGTTGCTATGAGTCAGTACCAACTTGATGGCATCTAAGAACAACAACAACAAAACAAGGGCATGGGTCTCTAAAAGAAATGTCTCCCTATCTGCCTTCTAGCAATGGAATTATGAGAGAGGCAGAAAGAAAAATTTAAAAATATATATATGGATGTCTAATGTTCAAATGTGATTTTTACTGAAATT